>NW_010127311.1:0-24728 GCF_000699245.1 Pterocles gutturalis | reverse complement strand
GCGCTGAATCCTGCCTGCTTGAAGGCCACGCAAAACAGACATTCATTTATTGTGTACTGGCCACTGTTTGGACATGCTCATAACACTCTAATTATCCTCCAAATGCTCTACTTTGGGTGATGGGGAAGGAGTGCACTGTGACCACAGTGCGTAAGATGCCATCAGATGTTGCTCAGCACGTGGCAGAGAGCTTGCTGGACACTTCCAGCTCTTCCTGTCCGTACACTGTTTCATGGACTTTACATTCTGTTGATTTTATCTAGGGCTGAATCATAGTCAAAAGGATTTAATTTTAGGATCATTTGGAAATCCCTGTGAGTATCCTGCAGTCTCTTCCTAGTCATTTTAGCAAGCAAGTTACAAGGACACAAAGAGTGCTCCATAGAAACACAAAGGTGATTTTTTTTGTTTGTCTTTGCAGTACAAGCACCTAGAAATGGTCTCCTATTCCACTGTCCGCTGTATATTGACTAGAGTTCTCTAGTTGCCTGTCACAGTAATCTGAATGAAAAAAAATTAACTGCTTTTCTCTTTTTTTCCAATAGGACAGTATCCACTATATGGCCTGGGCTGTTATAAAAGTACCAAGAAGTATTGCATGCCTATCAAACACATTTCCTGGCAAAAGTTTAGGGTGTAGAGCTACAGCTGTCTCCACCATCAAAGGTAATGGAAAAGACTGTGAACACTTTTAGACCTTGTTTTATGTGATCATTGCCATTCAAAAACAGTCACAAACCACTAATTTGGTAAATATTGGGTTTCCTGTTCTCACATTAAGACATGCTGAATGTGTAAGGGACTAGCTCTGAAAAGCAGGCTGTGTGTAATTCCTGGTTATCTATTGTTTGTTTGTCTCTTGATTTCAGTATAGTTACACCCAACCGATACTGCAGCGGAGCAGGTGTTTCTTCTTGCCTCCTGTGGTGTAGAGCAGGAATATTCAAAGGAAAACAACTGCCTGCAGTATGCTTCAGTGCTGTTTACAGTTTGGGTATAAATTAATGAGCCTTCTCGGTCTTACTTTGAAACTAGACTGGCATACTCCCACTGAATTCATTCATGTGTAGTATACACAAATGTGAGTAGTCAAACTCTTGCATGAAAACCTTGAGTTCCAGTTGTCCTGGTAATTACCATGTATAACTGTTGGGTGAGTCATCACCAGCAGTAAAATCTTTATGAAGCATAATAAAATAAATACCATGAAGTCAAAGTTCAGCTACAGCAGGCCCCCATGCAGGCATTTGTTGAGAGAAGGACTCACAGCTATGTCCATAAACTGTACCTTGCACCTTCAAGGACCCAGGGCATTCATCATCCAGAGGCATCCACAGCCCCATGTTAGGTGCTGAAGCTGTGTAAGTAAGACTGTTTTTCAGGAATGGAAACCACAAAAGCTAAGAGGGTAACCATATAGGCTAGAAGTACCCCCTTGCTGCATTTTGCATGTGGCTGATCTGGTAGACAGGAACAGGGAACACTGATTGTCAAGTCTTGCAGACAAGGTAAGCAGGAGAACATCACAACAAGGAATCTCAGCAGGTTTAGGTGAACTCTAAATACATTTCAGCTGCCCATACTCAACATCTTTAGGGATCCTTAGAAATACTAGCGCAAGGACCCCACCTGTCCCTGGGGTCAGGCAGAAGCTTTGCAGAACTTACATACAGATGTGTCTTGTGGAGCAATGGAGCAAAATTCTGACCTTGGTAAAACAGACAGGGTTTTGGCCTGAAAATGTTTTCAGATACTTGCCCCAGTCACTTGCCCCAGTCACTCCTACCAGCAGCATAATAGTATGCAGCTATTCAAGCTTTTCAAGGACAGAATTTTCCTTTTTTTCTTTTCTTCCTTTTTTTTTTTTCCCCCTCCTCTCTGAGGCAGCTCATGAAAGAGGTAACTGCTCCTTTTCACAGTCAAAGCAGGATATTCTGAACTGAATGCTAACTAGACTGAAACACTGAAGAAGGGTTAGAGCAGTTGTTCAGATATGGGGTTTTGGCTTCAGGATCATGAGTAACATATAGAAGGAAAACTATATCTGGAAAATATATAGATAGCAGCCTCTGAAATTTGTTTATTTTTTCTGAAAGTTGGAAGTTTTCCCTAAAAGAAGGGAAATAATGGTATGTAAAAATGTCTTTCTTTTTTTGTTGTTGTTGTTGAATTTTGCAGTAGTTTTATGAGATTGTTGATTAGCTGCATGGACTTGAAGGTCTTGGAATTCAAAATGTGCCAGTCTGGGTAGTTCAAGCACTCTGGTGCTCTTCACAAGTCTCCCGTCTGAGTTTCGTGTAGCCCTGGTCCTGCAAAGACAGCTGTATGCATCTGCCTAAACATAACTGCTCATTTGCTTAAAATTCTGCACATTGTGTTAAGTTTTGGTTATTCTGAAAGTGAAATCCAGTGAAAGTTGTATGAATGCCTAAATTTGTGGATTTGGGGTATGCCTGTGGACAAAGCACTAGACTGAGAGGTGTGCTTGCCTCCCAAAGTGGGGGTTTCTCATTAAAAAACACCTTTTCTTCATAGCTTCCAAAATCACATCTGAACATAGAATGTTTCACTACATAGAGTCGATGACTGAAAATTCTTCTTTTAAAAACATAATTTAGAAAGAAATAGAGAAAACATCAAAAATAGCGTGTAAGGAAGTATTCAGAACTCTACTGAGCAGCTGGCTGGGGGCAGGCTTTGTCCCTGATACTGACCACATCAGGACAAGATACTGATTTTTTAGTATCGGATACCACCCTGATGCTTCAAGTTGCCACATTTTCAGCATGGCTTCTTTTCTTGTCATGACCAGATACATTATTCAGAGGTACGTAAATTGGGCACTTGAGATATGATGTAGGAATGTGAGAACCCAAGTCCTGTATCGCTCAATGTCTTCCTTCGCGTTCCACATTTGTCTGCAAGTGTTATTTGTAGGCCCAAAAGTTATATCTAGGTTGAGTCAAATAAAAAAATCTCCCTTACCTCTATCATGTTGCAGTTCATTCTATCTTCTTTTGCTGAAATCTCTTCCATGCTTCACAATGTCCATGCTCCTGGGTTTAAATAGCAATATTTACGTAGTAGGGGTAACAACAGTAGGTTGGTAGGTATAACAACAATGTAAGACAGCTAGAGAGTGGTGGTAAGAGGGAAAGCTTGGGCTTCAATACTGGTCCCAGTGAACTGATAAAAGGGTTAATATGTTGATCAAACATGAAGCAAGCCAGTTTTCACTGCTGCATGCTCCTCTGAACATGGAGGATTGCCTTTGGTGCAGAGCTTTTATGTCCTCAAAAGTGCAGTTCCTCTCACCCTTTGTAGGGATGTGATCTTACTTTTTCTGACTTGGGAGTAACTCTGATTAACCAGTGAAAAACTAAGTGAGCAAACCCAAACCCTATATTTCCAGAGCAAACTTTGTTACATGGCTGTTGGTTTCTTTTTTTTTTTTTTTAGGACAAGTAACTTAAAGAATAGCCTTTCCTTGTTGATTGCTCTACCATTCATTGGAGAGCATATGGTTTTTGTCTTGGGAATCATCCAAGATGTCACAAAGGAAGTGATACTGGACAGTTACTAGGCAGCTTTTGTATACTTTGGGGATAGGGGAAGATGGTATTTTAATAGATTTCCTTGGGGATCTCTTAGAAGGGTAATTTAATTGTTGAAATCAAATTTTGGACCCTTGTCACAAATCATTACCTTATCTTTCATCCATCTATTCTCTTGTTGTTCAAACTAATAAAACATGCACACTGCCCTCCATTCATGTGATTCCCTTCATATGTTTTTAACTGGTAACCCTGGCTAATAATGGGTAGGTGGCCTGTTTCTTGTTGAAGATTTTTTGAAGGGATGGATAGTTTCTCTAGCTACCGTGTCAACAAGGGTGGCAACACTCATTCACTCAAAATGAAAAGCCACAGAACCACATGATTGTTGGTAAAATTCAAGCAGGAAAATGACTGAAAGAGGATGATGCAACCTGGAGCATCAACTCAAATATTCACATTCTGATCACTTGCAGGCAAATTCTGGGTGAGTGAGCCATGGGTGAAGTGATCTCAAGACCCTTCTCAATGGAGTTGTTTGTCACCATTACTATGGTAGTGTTTTATCAGTTCTGGCTTTCTCTCAGTAATGCTTTCAGAAGTTAGTTTGCTGAATTTTGTTGCAGTTGTTGACTGAAGCACCTGAGATGAAATGCACCCTCTTCTCCTGTTTTCTGTCTTCCCTCACCCCAGGGCTCTCTGCCTGCCCTGCACTGGGGAAACAGCTTGTGGTCCCACTGCCTCAGCTGCTCCTCCCCAGATCCAAGTAATGTGTCACCTGAAGAAATACAGTCAGGCAGCACCTGCGTGCATCCTCCCCCCTCTCTCAACAGCCTCTATAGCCTCTCTTGTTCCTGCAGGACCTTGCAGCTCCCTGCTGTCAGTCTGAGTGCTGCAGCTCTCCTGTGGACAGCATGAAGGAGTAAGGATTCTTCATTCCATCAATTTAGACAGTAAGGAGGCAGGGGAAGCTCTGAGCTGGCAGAGGCAAGTTAAGGCAAGAAAATGTAAGTAAGCAGCAGAGTCAGGGCAGCATGTGTTATGAGGTTCGTGGTAACATCTCAGAGCATCCTTAACCCTTCACAAAAGCTCAGGTGACCTTGAACCTGCTTGAAATGGATCTGAAGACTGCTTCAGCCTTCTGGTCACCCCCTGAATTTAGGAGTGGAGGATAGAAATACGTTTAGGTTGCTTATTTCTCACTGTTCAACCACACTGCTCAGATGTCTCTGATTGTGTGGGCACTGAGGGATTTTGGGTTAAGTGATTGTGACAGGATTTCCGAAAGCACTCAGGCTTGACCCAGCTCTGGTCATATGGAGATAGCTGGAGTTATAAAAAAAGGAATCATTGTGTCATTAAAGAACCCAAAGTTCTCTTTAAGGTACAGTGCTCCCTTTGCAGGCACCAAACAAGCAACATCCATCCCTACTGTTAAGTATTTATAATCTAAAAAATACAGAAAACAAAATATTGAGGAACAGCAGGCCCAAAAATAAAAATGTGTTTGTTCAGACAGAGGAGGTGATAGATAGTAGCAGCACACTGTTTGCTCACTCATTTATTGCCCACAATTCTATGACTGCTTCTTGTCTTTCGCTACAACATCCTCTCAAATTCTGTTCCCTTTTATCTTAAGAAATATTCTCTGAGCGGTTACGAGCTCAGAAAAAATATCTTTAGAAACATAATGAATGGCTTAAATAATAATGATGTTAAAGTGCTGTTTCCCCCAAAGTCTGGCTATGATTGCTATCATCTTAGAGTGAGAATCATTATGCAAGTTAATAGGTGAGCTTCTAAAATAAAGGAATCTTTTTTCTAGTTACTTCAGTGAAAACAGGATCAAATCTAGTGCTTCATGTGCTCAGGAGCTGAAGCCTGCTAAGTGCAGTTCTTATGCATTTCTTTCTCCCAAAGCTAAGAAAACACTAGTTGTGGGGTTTTGTTGTGTTGTGTTGTTTTTTTTTTTTTAATGTTTCATCAAAAATGTTTTTCTGGAACAAACCAAAACAAACAGAACCCAACTGGTCTTTTGTTGGTAGATCCACTTCCCAAAAGGGTCCCGGGCACTTAGTGACACAGCGTCTGTCTCAGATGCTATTGAAGGCATTCAGCCCCTAAATGGTCTTCCACTGACATTCTTTTATACTGTGGCATTTGACAAACTCATACGACTGGGGTAGAGGAAAGGGGAAAAACACCTTTTGAATGAGATTCAAAATATTTAGTCTTCTCTCTATCTGATTATTAATTAAAATTCTCAGGAACCCACATGTGCTGTTTCTACTTGTTTTATGTTTTTCTTTTCATTATTATTAAAATTATTGTTGTTCTTGCTATTAACAACAGCAATTTAAATAATCCCTGTAGGATTTAAAATTGAAGTCTGTCTGAGGTCTCCAAGCCTCAGTGCCCTTTTACCAAATGTGTGTTCACAGATTTGTGCTGCTTAGCTTGAATTATATTTTCACAAATTTTAAAGGAGAAAATGACTGAATGTGGTTTCTTCAGTAGTAAAGCTTGTAGACGGAGCCCAATGTCGGTCTTTTGAGGACTGTCCCTTTAAACCATCCGAGGTGTTTATTTTGTATGTGAAGAAAGACTTTGCTGCTCTTAGTAACATAATCCTGTCTGTGTGTAGAAATGGTGTGTGTGTATGTGTGGAAAGAGGAAGGACAATTGTTCTTTTTTTTCTTAAAAACCAATGTTTCTTTTTATAAAGAGATTTTAGTGTTTCCCTCTGCATTGTTCCTCACTATAGAGAAATCCAGTGAAATAGTATCTATTTCCTCAGATTGCTGTCCTAGATACCATAGCACCACATGGATAGTAGATGTGCTAAATTAGAGAGGATTTTTTATCACCTTTGTGGAAGTGTTTGTTCTTGTATCTTTTCTTTTTCCTCATAAAAAGGAAAAAGAAAAAGAAAAACTTCACAGAATAGTAAACCTGAGACATGGATTTGTGTGCCAGACAGTTGAATGAACAGGATAATCGGGGTATTTTTTTTGACAGGTGCGACAGCCTGCCTATGACTGGCATTATAATCATTACCATTTTAATAAGGCTCTAATAGGGGGGCCGATAATTCAATGGGGTGTGAGGATCCTAATTCAACTCCCAATCCCACATGAATGTGCTAGAATTTGTGGGCTTTGTTTTCCTCTTTTGTACCCCTGAATGCAAATAATTACTGGCTATAGATTCAAAAATTCTTAGAACTGGAAGCTAAATTAGCTCTCCTAATACTGCACAAGAATGTCAATACTCAGGGGGGGAAAAAGGAAGTAAGTGGTTTTTTGGTTGGTTTTGTTTTGGTTTTTTTTTTTTTTTTGTATTGCACTTGTGGTACTGCAAAGGTTCTGTGGCTTAAGTGGTTTGGTTGGCAGCATGAATAATACCAGCACTGTGTCTAAAGGACATGCAGCTCGCTTTTTGGTTTTCTCCCCCCTCTCCCCAAAAGGAAAAGTCGACGTATTTGTCTGAAAACCATTTCTGAAAAATCATATGCTGCTTTCTACCTGCCATTTTTGTTGATGTTGCCTTGGCTATTTCGGATGTGTCTGTCTACTCTGTATTCTTTCAGCAGTGGCTTGTGGAATGTTCAGCATCTGTGACCATACTTTCACAGAAGCCCTCTGGGCTCTAGTATAGTCAGTTTATCCCATTCAGATGATCTTATGAGACAATTTCAAATATTGCAGGAGTGCCTCCCACTGCAGTTTGAGGCTGGGTGCTGAAGGCACCTTTTCAGGAGCTGCTCAGCAGCTGAAAAGAATTGGTCTCTAAACTTAGGAGCTGACACCAGTCTCTGCTCAGGAGAGTACTTATGTTTGTGCTCAATAGACATTTAAATAGCAGTTTCAAAACCCAGGAGGCTTAGGGGTAAGCAACCCTTCCTCCTTGCTCCTGCTGGCCCCTACCACGTGCCTGATTCTCAGGACATAAGAATTGGTGAGCGGGAAAGGACCCCTCCTTGCCCCTCTCTCCACTGAGAAGTAGAACAAAAACTAAAGGGTCTTATGCTTTTTTCTTTTTTTTTTTTTTCCTCAGCAGGCATATGCAATGAATTTCTCCATTCATTTGTAATCAATAATACATATTATAATTTCTAATTAATGAACAACAGTGCTACACGGGACAGGACTTTGAAAAATGGAGAGGGATATTTCCATATAACCCCTTGCAGCTGGAATCAGCTTCTCCCGCCCACTCTTTCTGATCTCAAATTAGCTGTGGAGTCTTGCCATGATTTCAGTCCTCTTGCTCTTTTTGCACACACATTGCCTGATGTGTAAGGGAGTGAAAGATAAGCAAATGCACTTTATACCATGTTAAGAGCGGGAAATAACTAAGGTGGACAAACTGATCTGGGAAAACCAGCCTGAACCTTTGCCCCAAACTGAAATGCAGAGTTTTGGAGGTTGGCCAAAATCTGGTTAATCTTTCTCCCTCTCTGTCTTTTAATGGTATTTATGGTTTTGCTGCACTTCCTGGTTTCAGCTGGGTCCAAAAGCAGGAGACTGAAATATCACTGAAGAGGCTATTCACAGTGTTTCCAGCTGGCTAGGAACATGGAATGAAAGATCTCTCACAATAAGGTCTGTTCTAGAAGGATTTCTGCCCAATTTCTAGCCTGATGAGATTCTGATAAGCAGCCAAACTGTTAGAAAATTATCCTAATTAAATTGAAACTTTGAAAATATGCCCATCCACAAAATAACCAATGTCCTTCACCTGAGGAACCTGTGTACAGAGAATTCATTAAGTTTCTCTTTTGCCTCTTTACGCAGAAGATGTTATTCTTGCTTGACCTTGGAAGGCTCTTCACTGAATTTATTTGAACACAGGCTATTTGTGTTCCCTTCAGGATAAATTTTTTGATGCATTTCAAGTTTTCATGGACACTAAGCTGCAAACCTAGAGTGTCTGACTTGATTCAGACATTGAAACTCATTCTCAGTCCCATGCTCAACGTGAGAGTGGATCCAATGAATGTTTTATCTATTATGATGAGGGCCTGTCACTCCAGACTACAACCTCAACCACTGATGTTGCAGGCTGTCTGTCTCAGTCAACTAATGACATTTGAGTTATCTCAGACAGCTCTAGGGGAACACCCTGGAGATTACTCAGGACTACTGTATGAAGATTTTTTCTTTTCGGCTGTCACTGCGGAGCCCCCAGGCATCTTCTCTGTCTTCTGTATGTAGTGAGTCAGAGAAGTCTTCTTACCATCTCCACAAAGTTTTTGCTCTTCTGCCTTCTGAGCCCTCAGCTCATGTTGTGTACACAGGACTGGTAACAGTCTTATTCAAAGTAAAGAATATCACTGTCCAGAGGTGGACGTGCTACATCAGCATTGTCTGAGAGGCTCATAAGCATGCTTTAAATATTGTGCTGTAGCTGCATGGAAAGAAAAAAATATTTTTTTAATCCATACCTATCACCCAGAAACTTTTGAACAGCAGATTTCATCTAAGCATTGGGCATCTTGTTATAAACCTGATTAGCTGGTGCCAAACATCTGTCATTGTAAGGAAATACCACATTTCTTCAGGCAGAAAATGACAGGAATTTGAAATGATCACTTCCTTTCTGCAAGTATTATAAAGAACATATGGAGATGCATTCTCCATTGCATATAGTTGGTTTAGGCTAGATGTTGTTACAGAACAACCTGAGATCCTGGGAAAGGCTGTGAAGAGCAAAACCCGTAGCTGGAGAAGTTAATCTTTCCTTCTGTTTTATCTTACCTTTTGCTGACAATGTGGCTAATCATTGTTTTTGTATAACAGTTTTCCTATTTTGGCTAAAAAGATTGTCAAGATGTTTGTGAAGAAATTATGGAAGATGTCATTGTTTTTTCCTAGGCCTTATTCAGTCTCCCTGGAGGACAGAGTAATGTCTCGTGGTTTGGCAGATGATCTTGAGAGTAGACGAAGCTCTCCCTGCTGACTTGGACCACATGACGTGGTTGACTTGCTTCTAAGCACTGATCAATAACTTTGTTCTGTCTCAGAGATCACAGAAGACTGTGCTGGACTGGCTTCTGTCAGTCCTTGGGGACTCTCTGTGACTCTTGTCACCTTTTTGGTTCAGTGTGTCCATGGGCTTGTTAGGTGAGATAGTCAGGGTTCAAGGAGGTCTACTGGTTATCCTCAGTTCTCAGTCTCAGTTTCATTAGCCCTAGTCATTGCTGCTGGAAATCGCACTTTTTATCAGCTACCACATTTGAGGGAGGCCCAGACATGGATGACAAGTACTTAGCTATGTTTTCATAGAAGTAAAACCAGGTAAAATGTATGTGAAATGGACAAATATTTTAAAGATTCATGGAAGATGCATGTTAATTTGTGACTCAGCGGGGAAGATTGTAGGGCACAATGTAGGAGTCTGATCCGAGGTACTGTCGGGTGCTCTTAAAGTGTGAAAGTACAATGCTTTCAGATAAACTACCCCTTAAAAAATGAAGGCCATTCCTTTTGCATGTCAAATTTGCTACTGTTGTTATCACTGTATGATCACCATGTCTAGCCATGGGCCCAGAGCTAAACATGGGTGTAGAACAGCTGTCCTGCCCCAAGTAGCTCAGCAGTCTAAGAAAAATAAAACCAGAGGAACATAAGGGAACAACATTTGTCTATGCTGTGGTGATATGAATGTGGTGGAGAAAAACTGTTTCTAAACTTAGGTTATTTGTTTAGGCTACTGAAAAGAGAGCATGGGTGATTTTTCTTGTTTTATAGCCCTCCATGAGCTCCCTATTTCCTGCCTGTTTGAATGAGTTTTCTTCTCAGGTACATCTTTCAGCCATTGAACTTTTCCTGGGTCATGTTTCAGTCACATAGGACATTCAGGAAAATGCTCCTGTGGGTTTAACAAGAGTGGATGCCAGGCTGGATTTTGTGAGGAGAGACCCAAGCCACCAGGATTCTTCCCCCTTGATACCAGCCCCAGTGAATCCAAACCTGGATTTGAGACATGAAGGAGCAACTCTTGGCCTTCCCCATTGAGGGTCAGAGGGAAGGGGAAGAAGGGTGTGAAGATGTTGACTTTCCCTTTCCCTAATCAGGCAAGTAAGTTGCATTTGATGTTGTCTTGTTGGTCTTTCCACACATTTAGTGGGTAGCAAATTTTCTTGCAGATGGAAGATTAGTTAGTTAAAGTGCTCCAAAAAAAATATTGAAAGAAAGCAAACACCACACGACTTGTAAATTCTAGTAACGTTATTCAGGCCCAAAGGATTATGATGCAGCACTTAAAGATTTTTGTTTCTGCCTTTGGCACTGGCTTGCTACCTGGCCCCAACATTTAACTTCTCTCTGCCATTTCTTCCCCTTGTCAAAGCAAGATCTAATACTAAACTGTCTCTGAGAAGGTCCGTTCATCAAGGTTCATAAAGTGTTTTGGAGAAGGTGCTGCTGCTAAGCAAGCTGCTGTAAAAGTTTTGATCATTAGTATTCACTTTGATGTGTCAGAAGTAACTATTTTTTTCCCTAAGGTGCTGGAAGTTTCATAGTATGAAGAATTTAGATTAACATTAAATATAGAAGGTTTTACAAATCATTCACCTTGAAGACTGGCAAAACTGGCATGTTCACAGCAGAAGTGAAAGACGTTTTATCTGTGTTGTCCTTTGTAATTATGCTGTTGAATAACAGAAGTATTATCACACCAGGTCTAGTGCCAGAGGATTACCCAAAGTTTTTCAAATGGGATGGTAAAGTGGTGCAAACAGGTGCACAGACAAAGAACAAAAAGAGGGGGAAAAGTGAGAGAAAGAAAGCTGAGGCCTTCTAGTTTCAGCCACATAACAAAATTAATGGTTTCTCTAAGTGAATAGCATGGCTAGATTACTATTGAGCCTGTAAAATTAGAGGAATGAATGAGATTCCTCATTTCACTCCTGTTTTAATTTAAGCAAAGGAGGTCAGCCTTAATTGTGCTTCACCCCCCCCCAAAAAAAAAAAAAAATCTTTTAATTGGAATAATTTTGGAGTGGACAAAGTGAGTCATAAGAATAATATGGTCTCTGAAATCTGCTTGCCAATAGCTCCTTTTGCAAACTGGATCCTGCTAATCAGGACTTCTTTTTGAATGTCCTGCACATGTGTACTCAGAAGAAGAGAGGGAGGCATTTCTGAATGAGGTTAAAAATGTCTTTACAAGCAAAACAGCCAACATAAGCACAGGATCCTTGTTATTCTTCTTTGGTGTTGCCTTTCAAATCTATTTTTGTGCGTTGATTTATTTGTGTACTTTAGATTCACGTGGTCATTTCCTGATCACTTCATGTCAAAAAATAACAAAGTACTTATGCAGAGTTCCTTTGCAAGATTAGACTAGGAAAAGGTTGCTGGTGCCACTTGTGAATATGAAACACTGTGTACCAAGAGGTGTGTTTCAGTATCTACTGTAAACTGCCATAAATGTTAGCTGTTAAGGATTTGGATGTGGACATCTAGGGGAGCTTGGGCAGGGAGAGAAGGGAGCATTTGGGTCTTTCATGGGAAGCTCTTTCATGGTAGCTTTGGGAACATTTTTTGGTGAGAAGAAGCAGGACTTCAGGGATTTGGGTCACTGGGGAAAGTAGCCCAACTCACAGATTTCTGTGTTACCTCTGTCTGTTGGCTCTCACTGAGAACTGGGGCATATTTTTGCTTCTTGTTTGCCCTGTGTTTGGGGGAGGCCTCCAGGTAACTGTAGACTTGTTACTGCCACCTTGCTCCCCACAATACCAGGAAACACCACAGAAGCTCTGTAAGAGTGAGTAAGGGGGATGGGACAGATCTGGAATGACATATTGACGTTTCCCCTGACTAATGTCCTATAGTGGCATTTCTGTGATTCTAAGCAAGCCCTTGAAGACACCTATGGCTTTGGTTTGTAATTAGGGTGGTGGTCCCTGAAAAGAGAACTCATGAGAATACCTGCTATAAAGAATTGTCAATATAAAGTCTGAAGTTGCTGGTCCCTGAATCACGTGGTGTGAGCAAGTCATGGGCTTCACAACTATGCAAATAAATGGCAGCCTTGCGATGCCCCGTCCCCTCTGCTTTCCTGTCGGCTCTGTTCTTGTGCATCACTAAAGGGCATTGAAATTGCACAAGTCCGTCCTCTCAGTGAGCTTGGTGCCCTGCTGGCTCACAAGAAAGGGGACAGCGGGGAGTTTAGGGGCAACAGAGTACACATGTATGTGCTCGCTCCACATGCACACCCTGCCTGTCATCCCAGCAAGACCCCTCACCCTCCTGATTGTTGTTTGATCCTACTTTTTCAGCTGACATGCTCCGAGTCTTCCAGCCAGGGTTGTGAAGGATTGACACTTCAAGAGACCTGAGATAAAACACGGTAGACTTTATAATGAGTGAGATTTAGCTTCTAACTGAATTTAAAGTTGTACTGTTGTCTTGATGACAGGAACTGAACGTTGTTATCTTATTTTGTCTGTGTCATAACACAGCCAAGAAGTGACATCTGAGATCATGTCTTGTGTTTAGAGAAACTCAGAAATCAGAAATTCATTCCCTGTGAGTAACTTTATAATTTCAGTGGGTAAATGTGAATAAACAGCACTTCTTTATGGTTTGGAACAACTTTACTGAAACAAAATGTTTTGGTATTTAAAAAAAAAAACCAATCTTTTTATTTACTATTATCAGTAAAAAATGCAGTAAACTCAGCTTTGTTTAACAGGGTCTATATTGCCTTAGTGAGGAAGTATTTAATTTGAAAATGCAGGTTAAGTCCAATTACATGGTTCTCAGGACAGTTTCCAGTAGGCGAATATTTCATGTTCCTGGAGTTCAAGCTCTTTGTGAGATTTTCTGTCTCCTGTGTGATACTGCACCAGCTGGGATCTGCTGAGGTGCCTAAGATGAGGCAGCCCTTCATTAAATATGGCTGACAGCAGAGCTCACCAAGCAAGGCATTTCTACCTTCCTAGTTTACCTGAAGTCTGATCTATGGATATGGTGCGGTTCTTCTGTATTCCTTCTTTTTAGCCCCATTCCCTAGGAAGCAATGCATGGGTAAGCTGGCTCCAGGTCTCTTAATTTTTGAACTTGTCTGCGTGGCTAGAAGAGAAGCAGCCAGGTGAATGTTTCTTACTGGAATAAAGCCTGAAAACTGATCTCATCTGTACTAATAATGACAGAGGATCTACACGGAGGTGAGGAAGACGCAGATGCCAGTCTCCTGCTGGTCTGCTGGGACAGCGCCTTCCTCCTTCAACCTGTTGAGAGGAATCACATCTTATGAGGATGTTTCACTGAGAAGGATGACAGCAAAATGGAGTTTGTTGTCAGCTTGAGAAGGTCATTCCCAGTCTTTTCTACAATATCTTTTTAAAAACCTGGTTTATCTCATTTTGTGTAAGCCAGATTGATAGGGGACACAAATCAATGGTTCTTCATGGATGACCCCAGTTTTCTGTCAGTAACAGGTCTGGCCCACAGAATTTGCCTCGATTTTGGATTAGTGTCTTCATAGGACTGATAAAGTCAGTTAGGGGAGTAAAGAGCCTGTAGAGAAACTTTTTCCAGAGGTAAAAACCCCCAGCTGTCAAACACTTAATTTGTAATTGAGGCTTAGACACATTGACCACATAATAAATCATTTAGAACATCTAGAATTTCTTGTAAGTAAGTAAAGATCACTTGGTCAAGCGAGCTGAGACCTGCCCCTTATGCAGCATGTAAAAAAATCAGGTGAATTTTGCTTTATAAAAGTGCTTCGTGACAGGAGTAAGTATGGCGTGCAGAGCACAGCACTTGTCACATTAGTAAGCAGAACAGTGTCCAGAAGTAACATGAGAGCACAGGAAAACACAGCTGATAGAGAAAGAGATCCTTGGAAAAGAGAAACAGTTGTTTATTTTTGAGGTGCAAGGGAGTAAACAGAATGAGAAAAGTGCTGGCTGTTAAGTCGGCTTGCATGGCACAAGAAGTAAGGTGTCCCAGCTGCTGGGAAGTACGATGGAGGTATGGCTATGCGACGCTGCCTGGGCAGCGTGTGGCACATTTGTGACAGGGAGACATGCAGCTCTGATGCACTGCCACACGCGCGAGCCTCGTCTCTGATTATCATTTCTGTGGTCTGTTTGGAACTGCAGCCTGCTCTTTGTTCACCATGCACAGGGAATACCCTGCAAGCCCATGGGACTTTTAAGTCCCCACAGGGGTTTTAAGTCCCCACTTAGCTATGAGATCCCATGCTCTTTTTGAGCTTAATGGTCTCATCAGTTTCAGTCCCCCACTGGCACACAAGGCTGAAGCTGGTAGGGAAGCAGGGGCATGTTGCAGCGTGTATCCATGCATTAGCTCCTCTTGCTTATTTATCTCTCAAAGCGAGCTCGGCTTCCTTGTTTTTTTACAGGTCAATCAGCTTGGTGCCAAGGACAGATAGTGAGTAAAGAAGTGTAATACACGGTGGGTTTTTTTCTGTTCTGAAGGTGATATTAAAAAATGTGTAAAAGCTGTTGTCAACATGCTCCTTGTTTTTTTTTTTCAGGCTGAGCACAAGACCAGGAGAACATGAAGGCAAACACTGGACCTTAAGTACAGAGTCAACATCTTCTGAAACTGCCAGCCAGAAATCTGTGCTCATAAATTAAGTACCTGGGATGCAGGGCAAGTGGATTTGCTTAAACAAATGGTTTGTTCATTTGCAAAGGTAAAGACTGGTGCATGCACATGCATGTACACCCTGCACATTTGCGGCTGGACTGAAGTCCCTTTGAAACTCTGGCACCTTAGCAATTCTTTAACCCTTTGCTTGTAACTTATTGTCTAGACACTATCACAATTTCCAATGCTTCCTAGGCATAGATGTGTATGCTGCAGTATAGCTCAGATATTCTCAAACTAGCTCCAGCCATGGAAGTATGTGGGAAAGAAGACCTTCCTCCTTAGCTACCTTTTTCTACTGCCTTCAGGTTACCAGACCTCGAATACCCCTGTATCCTCAGCAGGTATCTTTAAAGCTCTCTCTACATGGTGGACAATAGCAAAGTGGACTTTATCTAGAAGGTTTTTAATTACTCAGAGAATGTGACTGTCGAAAGCTGTCACATTTTGCTGCACTGTGCGTTAGAGACGAGAAGATGTAGGAGCTTGTGTGTCACACAGGGACAGGAGGACAGGGAACCCTCTGCTGTTTTCCAGATGGAGTGCAGTTTGTAGCAGAAGGACTTACTTATCCTTACTAAAATCTTGTGGGTATGTCACTGTCACGCTCCCGTGTGAACTGCTATAGAACTGGTGGTCAAAATATCTTGCTGGAAGCACTGTAGCCACCTGCTCTGTCTCCAATCTCTCCAGTAAATGCAAGGACAGTCCATGACTCCTGGTCATATCACTCCTTTCTCTCCTGTCATTGGTTCTCAGAAGCATCTTCCTATAACTTATCTTTATGATCTACACAATTTGAAACTATCACTTTAGCAAGTATGAAAAAAATGCTGTCTTCATCTCCCTCCCCTCCCACGCACATTTCTCCATATGCCTGGAGAGACATAAAGTTATTTTTTGATGTTACTTGAAATTTAGATGGTGAAAGTCGTGTGTTTCCATAACACTTCAGTGGGAGTGGGACACTGAATTTTCACTGCAGCTGGATACAGAGCTTTTATCCCACTGCATCCTGGTGTGGGCAGTTTGCATCGCCAAAGAATAAATTACAGCAGTCCTGTGGCTGCTCTGTCTGGTGCCGAGGGATCATCTCACCCTTGTCTGCCCTCAGTGTTAAAGGGAGGAAAATGACCCTGCCACCCTCTGCCACACTGGGCGTGAGCTGTGACTTGCACCAAGACAAGTCACAAAAACTGACGTGATTAATGGAAATCGTGAGTTTAGAACCAGCCAAAGCTGAGCAGAAACTGCTAAATCAGAATAATAACCTCCTTGTTTTCCAGCAGTAATTTCTGTGCAACATAAATTCCCATTCACACAATGCTGGAGCAGTTTTGAGAGGAGCTGAGTGCAGGAGGGAGAAGTGAAGGACACAGAGGAACTGTGAGCAGCTGGGTATCCTGAATTTCCTGACCTGCCTACACCTCATCCTTCGGATCCAC
The DNA here is from genome assembly GCF_000699245.1 of Pterocles gutturalis. Lineage (NCBI taxonomy): Eukaryota > Metazoa > Chordata > Aves > Pterocliformes > Pteroclidae > Pterocles > Pterocles gutturalis. Next base: position 8,096 of record NW_010127311.1, on the reverse strand, counting down.
TGCCAACTCATTGAGGGATCTTAGGACGACATGATAAACTACCCTGGCACAAGTAGGGGGGAAACCAGAACCTCTTAAGTTCTTCTAAGGTAATGTTTTCTTGCAAGAGCTGCTATAGTAGTGGCACAGAGGTTGCGAGGAACCAAAGCTAATGGGCAGCTCTCGTGGTGGCCTGTGGGAGCTCATCTGAGAGAGGCTGAGGTCTGGGATAACACTGACTCCATGTGAATGTACATTTTGAGAGAAAAGGTGCCCCTAGAAAAAGGGTACTGTGCACTCATACTTCTCAAGGAATTAAACGTCTGTGAAGACACCACAAAAAGAGAGGAGTTTTATAAAGGCTGCAGAGATTTCCCAAAAAGATGTATGATGACAATTGTTCATGATCTGTATATTTTATTTACATGACTTCATGGAAATATTCTAGGCTTGGGGGAAAAAAAAAGTATTAACTGCCACTATTATATATATTCAAACAAACAAACAAAGAGCTATTGTACAGGAGGATGATAATGCCAGGAACTGACATTTTCCTTCTTCTCCATTTATCTCAGCAATGCACTCTCAGTCTGGTGACTGTGATATTGAGTATTGTCAGGTTGGGTTTCCACTAATTAATGAAAAACAGGCTGAAAGCACAAAGGATTAATTTGGTCTATTCAATCTGATCACAAACATTTTGAGAATCTGTTTAGATTTTTTTGAATGGTGTGAGGTAAACCGAGAGAAACAACATCTTGTTTTGGCTAGTCAACCACAAAAGAAATGTGGATTTACCTAACGGGGTCAAAGCTAAAAAAGCGGAGAGTGGTTCCCAGGAGCCAGACAAGTCTGTTAGCTTATGGAGAAGGCTGATACTGGGGCTCCAACAACTTTAGAGCTACTAAATATCCCTGTGGATTTAAGAAGGAAGCTTTGCTTTGCCTTCAGTGGGAGCTTTGTATTGCCAGTGTCAGGTGCATCTAACACCACATCCTGTGCCTTGCAGCAGCCACCGGTCCTTTCGCAAGGATTTTACTGTCTGTATAGTACGAAGCATCTGAGCCAGGTTCTCAGCCGGTGAAATCAATGTACTTGGCCAGTGAAGAGACTGGAAGTCTATATTCAGGTCCTACTTGCAGAGTACTGAGTGTCTTTGATTAAGTTATAATCAGAAGCCAGCAAAGAGATAATTAGCATATGTATTACTGCAAAACATGTAAAACTGTTCTCCTAGGCATAGTCTATAAATATACACCTTGGCTGGTGCACTAGCAATAAGAGACTTGCTTGCTCCGAGGAAAGGTGTACACTGACTTAATTACATGTTATGCCAATCAATGAAAGGTCAAAACAGTTAAATCAATATTTTATTGCACTGTTGTAAACTGTAGTTATAGCATATTAGGCTGCAAATGGTTGTCAAGTTTAAAAGCATGTAACTGAATCAAATTCTGAGTAACTGTTATGTGTGCAGTTTAGAAACAGTTGATACCTTCCAATTGAGAGGATTTGTTTCTAATTAATATAAAAGCTGTTTATTTAAATCCTAGGCAGTCAGTATTTAAATACAACAACAAGTCACCTGGGAATTCCATCTAAACCACTTTGTGGAAAGCTGTTATGTTGTGCTGAAATAAATCCAACATGAAGTAACTGTACCCACTTCATTCAGAGTGTAGAGCTGTTCTCTGCATGCTGTTTTTCTTTCTGATTCTTCTTCTTCCTGAATATGCTAAAATATTCTTGGCCTTGTTCCTGATTAAAGAACGATGTAAGTTAGAGCACTGCTTCACTTTCCTGTACTTTTATTGCCTGCATATCCTCAACTATCCATTAGCAGCTCTTGTTCTGAAGAGGTATCATGTATGTACAGAATGAAAGACAAGCCCTGGTGAAAGGAACATGCAGTGTCAGTCAGTAAGCTGGGGAGGTGCGCAGAGACACATGGTGTGCTGACTAGCAACGCTTACTGACTTAACAAATGCTAGTTTCTAGAGCTCCTAGAAAATGTGACAACCTGAGTTCATTTTCTTGATGGAGCATTTCAGATGGACTTGTTTTGATAGTTTTAATATTTTTGTGAGGTTTGGAGGGGTTACAGGTAATGGGAATAGTAGCATCAAAAGGTCTTATAGCCCTGTCACCAGAATAGTCACTGTTTTGGTTTGGGGTTTTTTTTTTTATTTTTTTTTTTTTCTGCTTGCTTGAAAAGGTGGTGTGGAATAAATAATGCTTTGATTTTTTTTTTAATTAAAAAATAAAATATAAGAAACTTTTTGCATAATCTGGATTGAAAGCACATGAAAAAACTTCACAATTTCATGTGAGTACATCTTTCACCAGCAATACATCTGTCTCAGCAATTTCCGCCAGATAGCTTCATTTTCTCCCCTCCTTTTTTTCCCTCATTCATCTAACCTCTCACTTCCTTATGTATGTGCACTGTGGTGACAGTGAGACCTGCAGCACATCCCAGATCATATCAGGATCCATCTGGTCCAAAGAAAAAGCCGGGAACACTGGTGAAAGGTGGTATTGGTAACTGCCTGCTCTACCTCTAATTCCTAGAGTAGGTTGTGAATCTTTGCAAAACTTCCTACGAAGAAAAGAAAAAGAAGCTGTTTTTTGACATCCAATGGTTTGGGCTAGATTTTTTACTGAGATTTTGGCAGGGTTTGTTGAGTGGGTATGAGTAAGGAGTCAGCAATGACCAGTTCAGTTGCACTGTCTTTTTTAGCACATCCACCACATGATGGACAAATTCGCCCCTTGCAAATTTAGGGGAGTCAATGCCTTTATTTCATTTTCACCTGGCATAGTTGCAAATTAGCCTCAAATAACTTTTCCCTGCTTCTTAATTGTGTGATAATGAGGTATTCACTGAATATTTTTCTTCCTTCACACACCTTCCTCCAGCTCTCCCAGCTGAGCTCAAGGCCCAGCAGCACCCACAGCAACTGACACTTGCCCATTCCCACCTACCCTTAGCCCAGGGCTGGCTGCCCTGCAGGGTGAGTGTGATGCAAACAGGGGTTTATCTGGCAGGTCTTTCAACAGCACACAGCATATTCGTCTGAAAGATAACAAACCAGTAGGTTAAGCGTGGAGCTCTGTTTCTTCAGGGATTCCCTGCCACAGGTGGTTTCCTTGGTATGCTTCGTGGCACCTCTGTAACGCACAACCTTAAAGTGTCTCAGGAGAGTAAAGCCTGGTATTCCAATCAGTGGGGAGGAAGAGCATTGTATCAGGGCTGGGGAGCAAGGAATGTTGAGGTCCTGGCTCATGGAAATGTTTGCAGTGTAGTCAGTTGTTATTTACAGGGAATAAATGAAGTGATTTAGATAAGAGAAGAAGGAGGCTAAGCCTCACCTGTCTTTTTTTTTTTCTCTTCCATAAAAGTGGTTGCCCTGCCTCCTAACAAACTTGCTTCTGCATATCTCTGCATTTTACTGTCTGATGCACTTCTCAGCAGTCGCCAATTGCGTATTTTAGGATGGATGTGTCTCTAATCAGGGGTAATTTCCCATAAAATGATAAATCCCACTGTAAATTGAGGCCCAAGCTCTGGAAGAAAAGCTTTTGGGTTTTGACTGCTGACTGAAACGTAAGCACAATGTTCATCAGCTTTCAGGATGCCTGTGCTTTGATAATAAACAGGCTAGCTAGTGGCATGATGGTTATTGGGATGTTACATACCGTCTTCAGTAGTGCTTGGAATAGGTCCTCCATAAACCACAGGTGCACTAAATCAGGTTAGGCCATTTCAGGTTGGGCTGCATGCCTTGGGGTGAATCCAGAAGGAATCACTGTCAGTGATCAAATATTGATATATTGACATACTCACTGGTGTTACTGTAATTTGAGTAATTTATGAGTCTTTACTTAGCAGAGACTTAGAACTATGCTAACTTAGAACCTGAATTATCTCTGTGCCTGAAGAGCAGGTGGCCAGTCAATGCTCAGGTGGGGATTATTGCTGCCAACAGTGTTAGAAAGCTTGCTTTGCACCTGCCTCCTCCTCATAACAAGCATGCAGATAAAAAGAGTCCGGTTCCCTGGCACTGCCAACCAACTCCTCCAGTCATTCAAAAACAAATACTCAACCTTGACTGTAAAATAAAATAGAAAATAAGAGTTACCACTACCTTTTATTGACTGTTGATTGACCTGAGCACTCTCCAGTAGTGAACATAAAAGATGAAATATCACTTTCCATACAGGTGTTTAAGCAAACCATTTTTTGTCTTACCGGGAGACGGATTTGTTCAAAGTTCTGGAAAATATATGTGTGCAGCTTTACAAGTGTACTTAGTAAAAGGAAGGCATTGACTTATGCCTTCAAAGGTGGTGATTTACAATGTCCTGTCTAGTTTTTCCAAAATCAAGAGTTTTGTTTAAGCTTAGCAGAATGTACTGAAAGGAGATTTCTGACATGGTGTGTGTATTTACAGTGCAAATACAGGAACAGGCTTTTTAGAAATTAATTACTCAAAGTGATCTCACAGAGGAAATAGCCAGCACTACAAGGTATGAGGAGTCAGGGTCTTCTCCTTAGAGACTGACATAAGCCAAATGAAATTCCAACAACTAGTAGGTTCCATGTGGTAAAGTCAGTCTGGGTGGGGATCAGAGTGAAGACACAATTTCGACTCAGAGATGGACAACATCCTTGGCTGTCATGCATGGTTTTGAATACCAAGTTCAATAAAGGTCTTTAGTAAAAAATTTATGAAAATTTAAAAAAGGGAGATGGCATTTCTCACAAGGAAAAATACCCACAACATGGCAACAATGTTGTAAACAGCTCATAGAAATTTTAAGATCAATTTTCAGCAAGCACTGGTCATTTCTTTCAGTAAAAACTGTGCTACATCCTTCATATCTAAGCCTAGTGATTTCTGGCTTATTTCTTTAATGGTTTGCTGTTCCTCATAATACAGAGTTCCTCAGTTTCCCCTTTGGTGCTACTGAAAGCAGCAATCTTTTGCAAAATTAGAGATGGAATTTTTGTCCCGTAGTGGTGGGTCACTATTGAACAGGTGAATTGCAGTGCCAGAGAAACTTTGCTTGGACAAATAAGGCTTTCTAAAATGTCACTGAAGAATTAAATAAACAAAAAATGGACTCAGCTGCAGTCCCCAGCACCGAAGGGAAAGGACATAGTTTCTTATCAAGAGCTTGCGATAAAAGGCCCACCTTTGCAGCACTTGCCTCAGCAAAGAGAAATATTAAGTTTGTCCCTCTGCTTCTTTCTGCAAGGATTAGTTATTTCAGAGTCTAACTGTCCTAATCTGAAAGCATTTATTCATCTAACAGTTGAAATAAAAAAAGTGATGGAGAGATTCCTGCCTGAGCAAAGACAAGTTTTTTCCTAATTGAGACAGACAGTTGGCTGCTGCTGCTGCTGCTGTGTTCTTCTGGCTACTTAAAATCAAGGACAAGATTGTCCTTTTCTTCACCAGTGTGTTCACAGTGTCCCATGATACTGAGGAGATGCTGTGTTTTAGTTGCTGACCTGTTTCAGGGCAAGGCCTTGTGATGGGTGAGGAGGGAAGCTATTGAGTGTGTTGTGGTGAAGACAAGGTTAGGTCCATGCTGCCTGTTGAGGGTCTCTACATGGACATTCTTGAGGCCTGACAGACTGCACACATGGACAGATGTGGAATGGGTCTGGGGCAGATGTGAGCTTTCAAGAGCTGGCACCAGCTCTCACACCTGTGCCTGGCTCCATGCTGCTGCCATGCACTTGTGTGGGGATGAGGTGAATGGGCAGCAGGCACCACCATCACAGCTAGTGTGGCAAACACTTTTCTACACAATATAAATGCAGCAATTTGATCTGGTCCTTTTTTTCAGATTCATTTCAGATGGCTCTACCTAGAAGTACATTTCCTCTCTTTCATGTGGTCACTTCCTATCTTACCTTGAGGGACAATATTCCGCCTTTTTTACTGAACATTGATTCTAAAAGGATTCATCTTCTTTCGTGATTGTTTTGAATATGCTTTTCTATGACTGTCCCTTTTGTGACCAGCTTCTTCTAATGATTTGAGCTGGGAGATGATATTGTCTTTGGAGGCCTTCATACATCTTGGTCTCAATATTTTCCTTTCAGTGAGCTTTACAAATCACAACTGCCCATCCACCCTTAAGAGGAAAGGGTTAAGGCCTCTTCTGGAGTTCACTTCAGGATGTGTGTTTAAGAATTACGTAACTGTTCTTCAAAACAGAAATACATTTACTAAGCAATGACCAACTGTGGGCTTTAGCCCAACCTAATGTGGTGTTGAGTTTTACTTTGCATACAGTACCTATACTGTAGGCTACTGTTAACACCAGTCAGGAATATGACTTTATTTTTTTGTGATTATGATGTTTTAATTGCCAGTGATTGATCTAATTAGAAATAGATTGCCTAGAATCACTTAAAGCTTTTTCCACTCTTCAGGTTGTAATATTCAGGATGTTCAGTCACAGCCCAAGAGGTTCAAACTGTGACTGAATGCCCTGCTCACCAGGCTGTGTAGGATCTATACTCATTTATTGGACATGTCAGACTCTGTATTACTAACCAGCTGTTCACCAGAGTAGAGAGATGCTGACCTCCAAGCTTGCTTGTGCATCTGCCCCTTTGCCTGTGGGAGATGTGTGTTCAATTCTCCTTTCCAATAACACAGAGCACATATATGCCTCCCCATTTTCTTACATTTCTGTGGAACATCCTAACCCTGTACTAGTCCAAGGTGGCTTTGCATCACTGGGCAGGGGCTGGAGTCCTTACTGCACCACATCCCTGTATGCTGCAGCAGAGGAGATAATCTGCTTAAGGGATTGGGCTACTCCAAACTTGCTTCCTTTCTGGGCAAAGGCCAGCTTGGGCTTTCCAAGCACACACTGCATCCCATGCTGCCCAGCTCTGTACTGCCTGCATTCAGCCCCTGTGGGGGTGCCATGAATTAGACTCAAATACAAGGTGACAGTCACAAGCCTGAAAATAAAAATGCAGTAATAAAGTCAGTGCCTATCTGGTACTGTGTTTCTCATGTAGGTTTATTGCAAAGAAATCTAAAAAGTTAGGATTGGTGATAAAAGATAACAGCAAATAAAGTGTCTTTCCCTGTTTCAACCTGTACCTCAAATAACAAACAGAAAGCAAAAAAGGGGAAGAATAATGAAGGGTCTTATACTCTGCATGCTTGGCTGAGCCTCAGACAGGGTGAGAGAGATCATGGCTGTATTGTGAGGGAGTTCAGAGAAGAGACACCCTGTTGGCTCTGAACTTTCTTGTCTGAAGCTGTGCATGTGCTGAGAGAGCGCTGAGCCCAAGCGAATATACCCAGCCAAGAGGAAAAGCCCATGTATGTGTCAGGCTGATAAAGCTGCTGATCCTGTTGCAAGTGTGCCTGCACGGCAGTGTGCTCTTCCACTGAGACGTGCAGCCCCCGTGGGCACTGTGCTCCCCTGGGCGCTGCCCTTGTTTCAGAATGCCTTGGGGAACAGGCAGTTTGTCTGTTACAAAGGGTGGCTGCAAAGCTTCATTTCTCCCACCTTGTACCTGTTCAGATTGTTAGATCTGTTACAGCGGTGAAGGGGTTGTATCTGGCACATATACACCCTTGTTTATGGATGGCAGAACACCACAGAGCACTATGAAGGGTCTCATGGCCATTGGACAAAATCCACGCTCTGCACAGTACACTCACAGAGACCCAGAACACCCTTTCTTTAAGACATATTTTTAAAATCCCTGAGGCCTGACCAGACACAGTATCTAAGAATCACAGTTCAACAGTCTCACAGCCATTGTCCTACAAGGCTCAAGGGTTGGCCAGGTGAATTATGCTGCATAGCATCCGAAATCTGTTGCTTTTTTTACCAGGAACGGTGTTGTTGACATAGAAAAGTGTCTGTATAGCTGATCAATAAACATATTGACTAAGTGAGTCCTTGATGTTGAAGATGTTAGATTAAACGTTACACCTGAAATTGGTGGACCTTGCACTACATCTAGACCAATGCCATATTAGCATAGCATACAGCAAGTCCCTCTCAGTCTGCTGATGTCCTTCAGACCCACCTGCCAGTCATGTCGTGGGTTAAAGACTGCTTAAAGT
>NW_010127310.1:0-484 GCF_000699245.1 Pterocles gutturalis | reverse complement strand
TTTCTTCTTCCCCTCTTCTTCTCCTCCTCTTCCTCTTTGGCTCGGGTCCTCCTCTTTGGCTGGGGGTCCTCCTCCTCTTTGTCTCGGGCTCCTCCCTGCCGTGAAATCGAATGATTTACCCTTGCACACTGCTTTCTGGACTAGCTCAAAAGTACACATTTAATTCTCTGGTTCTCTAATAAGCTTTAGACAAGACTGTGCCTGAAAGCAAAGCCATCCAGCACTGGGTCTATGCCCGAAGGATCCCAAGGTGGAAAACATCCTGCATTCATATTCTACCCTCCAGGGCCCCGGTGGGTGACCTGTGCTCTGCCCCCTCAGCGCGGGCCATGGCTGCGCCCTGGGAGGACGTCCTGCATGACCGGGCGGCCATCCGGGAGGCAGCGGCGGTGGTGGTGGATGCGGCGCTGCTGGCGGGAGCGCTGATGCGGCTCGAGGGCGAGCCCAATGCTTCAGAGGTCAGTGCCAGCGCCCGGCACGGGAT
>NW_010127309.1:348-561 GCF_000699245.1 Pterocles gutturalis | reverse complement strand
TACCAGTACCCATACCTGTGCCCGTGCCCGTACCAGTACCAGTACCAGTACCCATACCTGTGCCCGTGCCCATACCAGTACCCATACCGGTACCAGTACCCATACCTGTGCCCGTACCTGTACCAGTACCCATACCTGTGCCCGTACCAGTACCCGTGCCCATACCAGTACCGGTACCAGTACCCATACCTTTGCCCATACCAGTACCCATAC
>NW_010127309.1:0-266 GCF_000699245.1 Pterocles gutturalis | reverse complement strand
TGCCCGATACCCGTACCGGTCCCAGTACCCATACCTGTGCCCATACCAGTACCCATACCGGTACCGGTACCCGTGCCCCAGCCCCCCTGCCCAGTTCCCAGCGCCCGCCCCAGCGCCTGCAGAGCTGCTGCTGTTTCTGGAAGGTGCGGACGCCTGCAGCCAGGTTAGCGGGTGCCATCGTCCCCGGGGCCGGTGCCAGCAGGTGGCAATGTGACCCGAAGCTCTGCCTCCATCACCGGGGTGACAGCGGGGTGCTTGAGGTTCGG
>NW_010127308.1:330-11879 GCF_000699245.1 Pterocles gutturalis | reverse complement strand
ACCCCAGGCTGGCTGCGGGGGGCCTGGCCGACAGACGCCCCGAAGCCACTCGGTCTGGTCTTCACGGGCTCTGACCTGCCACCGCTTCGGCACAGGAGGTGTGGAGGAAGGAGCTTGGCTTTGTGTGTCCCCGCAGCAAAAAGGGAAACAGAAGAGAGCGCGCTCGTTTTGTAGTAAGAAGGCTGAGCCTGGCTTCTTTCCTGGGTTCTCCCTCCTTTTGCTCCCTCTGGAGTCAGAAAAGTCCATTTCTCATGTTGTTCTTTGGCTCTTGTTTAGAGATAATCTTTTTCGTCTTTCTGATACAATATCTTGCTCTTTTGCTGTAAACTCTATGAAGTAGTTACTCCTTGCAGTTTTTCTAATGAAAAAAAAAAAATCGCGAATGATCTTATGTTAGTGGACAAGCAGTGTCCCTGCTGTGGTGTTCAAAGCTGGAGAGAAATGGTGTGGGTCAGTGGTACAGGCACCATCTCACCTTAATGCTTAGCTGATAGGAGGACTCACCAATGCATTTATTTACAGCTCATAGGATATTTAAAAGCTGTAAAGGGTTTTTAATAATGCTACACTCACCAAAAACAAAAAATCTCATCTTAAGTTTTTATTTTTCTGAGTTTCTTTTCCTGTGTCTGTTCCAGTAATCTTTTGTAGCCTTGTAGAAGAGGAACGCAGGACAGCTTTTCTAAAGCCTTAGAGTTAGAATGTGTAAATAAAAGCAAATAAATTTTTTTTTGTTTGGAAAATCACTTTGACTTTCTTTTGCAATTACGATTCTTTGGCCTGAAGAAGATCCTTTAATAATTTCGTTGATGTAGTGGTGAGTGGTGAAGCGTGCTCCTTCAGAAGCAGAATATCTCTAAGGAGAAATGCACAGGGTGTGTTTAAACTCCAGGTGCAACAGGCGCTGACAACAGTCTTGCCAGAGCGGAGTGAAGCTCGGGGCAGACTGCGAGGTCTGCCTGAGAAACACGGTGAATGAATCTGTACTCGGGACAGTGACCTTCCTGAAAAGAAAACAAGTGTGACCCAGCAAGAAAGGAAAAGCACTTATTTTATTGGGAATAAGACCGAGAACTGAATATAAGGCTGAATATAGTTGTGGTAGCCCTCAATTTTGCAGAATGTGACAGAGTGCTATTAAATTAAGTTTTTCTTGTGTGAAGCAAGTGTGCTATGTATCTTGCAAAAAAAAAGAAAACTCAGGCATGTTGCGTTAGATCCAGAATAACTCTCTGTTCTGTATACTGTATTCTCAGCATTTCTGCTACAGTGTGAGAAGTCAACAATTTTTATCTCAGATCGAAGGTACAAAAGCAGATGTGTTGTAAGAGGATCTACTAGTAGTATAAAATTAGAGAGCAAAGGTCTGTGTCTTCATGCTACAGGATCTGATTTAGACCGCTTATAGGGCCGGTAAGGAAATGGTGCGACAGACATTCTTTCAGTGTGGGTAGTCATTTAGTTAAGAACTACATCTGTTGTTTTCTGTATAAGATAGTCTACAACACTGTTAGACTGAAAAGAAAGTCTCAACTGAATCCAAGAAAACAGGAGTTAGAATAATGACCAGAGTTGCTCCAAGGAGGCTAGATCCTCACTCCCCATTTTTAGCATATGGCTCGCCCCCATACTGTCAAGGAACAAATACTGTCTCCAGGAACAAATCCACTAAATTCTTCCAAATCCAGCAATACTGTCTTTTCCTCTTAAATGCTTCAAATCCGGAAACCAAATTTAAGACGTTTGATAACTTTTCTGTAGTGTTTCTGCTAGTCTTTCATAATTTAATTACAGAAAGGCTCTTAACTCTCACAGATGGACAAAAGCTTTGCAGAAAAGAGATTTCCAGGTATGACTATACAGATTGTGTGCAAAATCCCACACTTTGTCCTCTGCCAGACAATGTGATGTGCAGCATTCAGCCACATCAGAAATTAAGTTGAGAAACATCAGTCTGGAGCATTCGACCCTGGAGCAAAAATAATAAAGTCACTGTGGTTTGGTTTGTTTTTTTTTCCTTCAGCAAGCCTGGGCCTGCTGCATTGCACGCAAGGTCTGAAATCCATGTAATCTCTGATTGCCTTGTCATCGTTCATTTAGTTCTGAAAGGAGGGACTTGTAAGGCATCACAGATTAACCTCTTTTCCCAACATCTTTTCTGTGGTTGAGACTTCAGACTTGGGGCAGAAAACTGTGTCCTGAGCGCTTACAGCTAATTCTTTGCTTTTTTTTCTTAGATGTGGCATAGTCTTTTTCTCAAGGTTTCTCGGCAACAAGGTTCACAGATAATACATTGCCTTTGCGAAGGTATTGTGGAGGAAATTTTTCTCAAGGATCCAGAACGCAAAGTACTCTTATTTTGATGTCACCTGAACAGCCTGTAAACTTGTTCTTAACAACCTAGAGCTTTTGGCTACAAAGAAACAGGTATCTGTTGCGTCTCATGCTTTGAGATCAAAGAAATATTGCCTGTAAGTCAATTCTAATGTATAGTTATGTGTTTTACTTGGTCTTTACAGATCTGGAGGACTTTTTCTCCTTACTTCCAAATTTAGTTTCATTTCAGAAACATGACAAATCTGTCCGAAGTTACAGGGAGTCCCGTAATGTTTTAGTTAGACTGGCTGAGATAATGAATGTCGGTGGTCTTGGATACAAAGATGTCTGGCGTGCAACTTCCCCGTGTCTGGAGGGTATCGCATCAGGAATTGAAAGAATAGATGTGCATGGGATGCTTAAGGAGAACGATTGTTTTAGGTTACTGATGAGGTCAATATGTTTGACGTTTACGGTCTTTAGTTATATCACATCAGCATCCAGAAGTCTTCTGAGATCATTGCTCTGTTGTGGTAGGTGCTTAGAGCATGTTATGTCAGCTGGTTCGGGACACTCCAGAATTTGTTATAAACAGATAAATGTAGGAGCAAAATTGTCTTTCAGGTGCACAATTGGTGTCACTAGGCTTGGGCAAGTTACAGCTGGGAACAGAGCGCAAGCCTCTCAGCTCTCAGAGCCGTGCCAAAACTCCAAGTTTGCTCTTTCCTGCAATGAGAGATGAATTTTGCTTGTATGGATGCATCATGCTTTTGTATTTTGTAATTCACTTTGTAGCCTAGTGTCCGTCAGCAGCACGTCAGCTTGAGTAGAGTCTTCCTGGGAAATTTAGCAGAGAAACATTTGGTCACCCTGTTATACATAAAACTTAATTGTATCAATGCAACAGATGTATTGCAGCTTTCTTGACCTTTACTTAAAATCTAGTACTCTACTGAGACTCTGGCCTTACTGACATTATATTTTATCCCACCCAAAGCAAAATTCGTCAGTTGTTTGCGGACAGACTGTTAATAGTTATCCTCTTGTTTGATGTGGGTGCAACCAGAGCTGTGTGTGACAAGAAGCACTTACTTAACCTGCCTTGAAGCTTTTCACCTTCCTTTATGTTAAATTTAACCTCAGCTTCCATCCTGCTCCTTCCTCACAACTTTCAGAAATGGCCTCAAGTTTTAGATCTCTGATTTCCCCGTGTGTGTTTTTATAAACTGTCCCTTTATCGTGTTGCAGGTTAGGAAGATCACAGTGTATCAGGCTCGTTTTCTTTATTTTCAGCTGTGAAATCAGTGCTTTGTTCCTTTTCTGAGTAATGCAGCGCAGTTTGTTTGATCTAGATTATTCAGAGGTCATAACTTCTCATTCAAATCCCGTGCCATTTGTTCTGAAATACTGTAAACAGCATGTCAGCCTAATAGGCCAGAGCTGTTTTCCTTTCCCATTTCATTGCCCTGCTGACTTAGTATCTCCTGATACATGTACAAAATAGTTCAGAAAGTGTTGGTACAAATGAGCACAAGAATAATGAACTTTTAATTCCCCGTTTGTGTTTTTCTGTAGGCAAATGTCAGCAATTTAAAGAATTTCCTTTCAGCTGTGAGACTGGCTCACCAAGGGACCGACATAGGAGCTCTCCCGCTCTCAGCTTTGGTACCAGCAAAGACCTCAGAAGTTGAAAAACCGAAGACAAAAATGATCATCACTTCAAAAAGGGACTATCCTCTCACCAAAAACTTTCCGTACTCCCTCGAACACCTCCAAGCCTCATACTGCAAACTTGCTCGAGTCGACATGCGGGTGCTTTGTTTGAAGAAACTCCGAAAACTGGACCTAAGTCATAATCATATCAAGCAGCTGCCAGCTACTATTGGTGACCTGGTCTGTCTTCAGGAGCTTAATTTGCACGACAATCACCTGGAGTCATTCAGTGTGGCTCTGTGCAACTCCACCCTTCAGAAATCTCTGCAGTTCTTGGACCTCAGCCAAAACAAAATTAAGGCACTTCCAATTCAGTTTTGCCAGCTGCGAGAACTCGTTAATTTAAAGCTCGATGACAATGAGTTGATTAGGTTGCCATTCAAGATTGGCCAGTTAGATCATCTACGCTTTCTGTCAGCAGCGCGGAACAAGCTTCCGTTCTTACCCAGTGATTTCAGGAAACTCTGTCTTGAAAACTTGGATCTCTTTGGGAATCCTTTCGAACAGCCTCATCCGCTTGTTCCCAACGTACAGCTGAAAATACCACTGACTTTGTTAGAGTGTGCTGCAAGAGCAACCATAAATTACAGGTAAGAGTAGCGTGATGGGTACACGTTGCACCTACTCCATTTCAAACCTGTCGAGTCTAAACTTTCCTGACTTGTGGGTTTTTTTTCCTGTCAGTGGCATTTGCTCTTCACCTATTAAAAATCATAAGATTAGAGTTGCTTTCAATTCCACTTGTAAAATCATCCCTGTGTTATACAGGATAACATGGGTTCCTATAGTAAATTGATGACTTGGGAAGCATTTAGAGAAGGCTAGAGATTGAAATGTTTTTATCCACAAAATGGGGATAACAGAATATTCCTGTCCAACCATGGGAAAAGAGAATCACCTCTACAACCCTGAACCACTTCTGGCGTTTTGTATCGAGGAGCTTAGATTCCAGTGGATTTTGTGGCACAGATCATATTCTTTGTTGAGCTCTAGTTTGGAAGTTGCTTTCAAACATGGTTGCCCTTGTGCTCACATGAAAGTACACTAAAACTGTGTGTAATACCCATTAGCTTGTCACTGTCCTTTCCCATGTGAGATCAGTGTACAGGCAAAATACACAAATCGATCTGCCTCTGCTTCAGATGAGACCCTACACAAGCTGAGTAACATTAGAAAATACCGTGAGTGGCTTCTCAGAGGGCAAATGTCACGCTGGAGCTGGTGTTACCTGCTGCAGGCTTCTCCCCACCTTAGTTTTTCCTTGAGCTGGTAATTTCCTTTCGTGTTGGAGTGAGGGTGTTCTGTCTTAGGTGGAGAAGCCCAGTTCTGAGGAAATTTAAAAATTATTATTTCACCAAGTAAACATCTTCCTTGCCAGGCTGCTCTTTATTATCAGTTTTCTCCCCTTCCCCCACACCCCTTCCATAGCTCTGCCTGCGTGCCACTGCCTGCGATCCTTCCGCTACCAGCTGCTGCTACTCCCACCCTGTTCTGGGTGGAAATGGAGCAGGGAGATGGAAAAGAGTCAGTCAGGGGTACAGAAAGGGGATGAGAGACAGATTTGAATGTTCCTCATGTGCCCATTCCTGCCTTCAGGGTGGGGCGCACCCCATAAACCTGGGTTAATTGCTCCAAAGTCTGTGCTAAAGGTGTCCACAGGCACGCAGGGCACACCCTGGAAATAAGCTGAGCAACCAAATGTTCTGCTTCAAATCTTATCCACTTCTGACCTTGCTGATGTCGTTAGGGTAATTAAACTCCACGTGTCTCCTTTCCCAACTCTATATAAATTGCTGTGCTTTAGATATTATTAAGGCATGGTTTGGTTTTTTTTTGCTTGTTTGTTTGTTTGGTTTTTTTCTAGAGAATATAATTGCTCACCACTGGTCAGATTTTGGAGCTCAGTTATGTAGTTAACCCAGCCCCTGGCCCCTCAGCAGCAGGCTTTGAGAAAATGGCATGACACAGTACCGAAAAGGCTTTCTGCTCCAGGAGTGTCACTGGGACAAGGGACATGGAAACAGTCCCCATGCCCACGGGTCTGTGATTATTAGGAGACAGCATTGGTCAGAGTGGTCCTGTTTTTCTTAAATGGAAAAAAAAAAAAAAAAGTCCAATAAGTGGGACAGGTATTCTGTCTGACATTCACTGGAGGTGAGAATTAACAAAGAATGAGACACAGGAGTGATGATGGGCTGTAAAAATCTTAGGAAGAAAACAGGAGGAGGGAAGATGCAGAAGCAACATGTTTGGAAATCTATCTTCATACTGGCATTCTGGGCAAGCAACAGAGTTGTGATTGTACTTGTTCTGAGCGGGAAAAAAGGATGTCCTGAAATGCAGGTGGTGAAAAAACCCCCCAGGAGTGGTAGCTATGTGAACGATGGTATGTAGAAAGAATTGTGAATAGGTAGGCGCAGCCAGGATGTGAGTCAGTGAGGCCTGTTCCGCGAGTCTCAAGCGACAGCTGGGCACTGTCGATACCCACGCGTTGAAGTTAACTCCACAAAGTACTTCAGGGAAATTATTTATTCCGTACCCCACACACAGTGCCGCTCTGCTGCGAATTTAAAAAGCAGCCATTCTTGTTCCTGTCTCTGGATGTCACTATTGGCATGAGGGATGGAAAGAGCGATATATCAAGAGAACCTTAATTTGTTGCCTGCAACTTAGCACTACAGTAAAAAAGACTCATTTTATCTCCCGTCTCCTCTGGATAGGTGTTTTTACACTACTACTGCTTCTTCATGGTAGAGAGTGAGGAGTAAATTGTGGGTTCTTTGTCAGGCCAGGATGAAATAATGGTGATCTTCCTGGTTAATGTGAGGGAAGAGCAGATATGTGACCGGTTGTCCCATTATTCTTCATCTTCTTTTTAATTCTCTAACTCTCTATCACTGTGACACGATTATGATTTGTGTGAACTCCCTGGTTCTTGTTGCAGGGTCTTCTGGAGTTCACGTCCTTGGTGCTTGGGGCTCAGTAACATGATTGCATGTTCACAGTGACTATCTTGGAAAGTGATGTTTAATTCCTAGCCAGCAAGTGGCAGAATTTCAGATTTGCCTTGTCTGTGATGTCAGAAAGGGGTTTTTTTCCAAGTGGCACATATGGCGTGTCGCTGTGTTTGAGCGACATTGGTTAATTTTGTAGCGAATTCACACTTGCTCCTCTTATTCAACAGAATCCCTTATGGTTGTAATCTCCTTCCTTCTCACCTTTGCGAAGATCTGGAAGTGGCTAAAACATGCCAGTGCGGAAGTGCCTGTCTGAGCAGCTTCATTCAGATCACGGTGACCATGAATCTCCATCACGTAGCTCACACCGTGGTCCTGGTGGATAACATGGGAGGTACGGAAGCACCCATCATCTGCTACTTCTGTTCTCTAGACTGCTACTCCCAGTTCCTGGATAGGTACCTGCAGAGTAACGGGTGACCGTTGGCGGGCACAAAAGCTCTGCCTGAAGTTCTGTCCAGTGATGGAGGGGCCTGAAATTGTTTTCTGCTTGTTACCCACGCATGCTGTGGATAGCAAATGTCTGTCTTGCCATGAGGGACACAGCCTGATGGGTGGCCTGGCTGTTCCTCCACCGCTAGAATCTCTCTGATTGGAATAAAAGGCGATGCTTGGCTTGAATCAATCTTCCTTAGAATGTAGCTTGCTTTCTTTTTGTTTTTTCCTGTTACTGTGACTTTGTTCAGAGTATCACGACAGTTTGTTTTGTGGAGTAAGTGGCTGCCTCTTGCTAGAAGGAAGGTGAGCTTCTATCAAACTGCTTTGCTTACGGACACTCGAGGCTCTGAACTCTGCCTACAGAAGGTGACTGCGTTGGCTTCATCACTGGACTGGACTCTGCCCGACTTGTTTACTGTAGAGCAACCCAGTAGGCTGCTACGAGAAGAAATTACGGTGCGAGCAGTTCAAAACTGGTCATGTAATTCCAGGTGCTTCTTTTTACAAAGTTCTGTTACAGCATTCTCACTTCAAGCAGGGACCAGCATTGCCGGTTTTTTACCAGAGCAAATGTTTTTGGTTTTATCTTTGTTATACAAGAAATGTCTTTTTCTAAATATGTGACCTAAGCTTTGTTTCTTAACTCTCACATTTTAAAGATTCTTGAATCGTTCACTGTGTCAACTTATTAAATTTTCAAACCCTTCTGTGTACATTTGAATTGTGTTTTCTCTAAGGAGTTTTTCATCCAGTATATTCTAGGGATTAGTTCCTGGCCTTTTACCTGGTGAAGATCCCAAAACTTAAGAGTATCCGCACACCCCTATTTCCTGCCTTGTCAGCTGGTCCACAGCTGGGGTATGAAACAGCATGGAAGGAAAGTCCCTTGAGAAAGTCTTTAGGCATCCCGTGCCCTGGAACACGCGGTGGTGTGGAGGGAGCACGTTACACTGTTACATTTGAAGTGGTTTTGGCTGCCCAGGAGTGAACTTTGCATCTTTTCAGTCATAGGAAAACATGCCGCTGTGGCGATTAGGTGTAGTTTCAGTGGGAAAAGAAGACTTCTGTAGTTCCTGAGAGCAGAACTGAGCTAGGCTGGGCTTCAGGTGACAGCTAAACACAATGTGCAGCGTGAGGAGCAGCCTGAAAGGCGACGGCAGGCTCTGGCAGAAGGTATTGGCTTGCAGGTGTCACTTAATGTCTCCTACCTGAGCATGACCTTCATCCGCGTTTTAAAATTCATCAGTTTCAAACCACTAATCCAAGATACTCACAGCAGAAATAAACACTGGAGCACACCTACTGCAGGGCTTTGCTCTGCCAAGGCCTAGAGATGCATTTTTGTAAGGGAGAGGAACTTTTATTCTAGAAATACTGAAATACAACTTTCTGCGAATGTCAGAATAACTTGAGTGTGTTCTTTTCATAAAAGTATTTGTAATACAGTAACTTTTCAGCAACTTTGGCAGATTTGGATGAATCATTCCTTACATGTTGCTGCTCAACTACAGAGAACTTGTGAAGGAGGAAGCCAAGTGTGCCTGTTTACCTCAACACCCATCTTTGGAAGGTGCTGCAGAGCTAACCCTGGGAGGTTCTAAAAATGGGGTTGTTAAGAGAGAAAGACCTTCTCCTGATTGCAGCAGCCTAAAGATTACTCATTTGGAAAAACACCTTTTAGGTGGAGCGCATGATTAAGAGGAGGGAAGTGGAGCAGAGGCAGAAATTTGGCCTCCTGTGGGCCTCCTCAGGAATGGGAGATGCAGATGTGTGGGTGTCCGCAGTGGCAGAGAGCCTCCCCGGGGAGCCAGCGGTGCCGGGCGGAGGAGGAAACTGCACCTGCGTGGCCCAGGAGGCCAGCAGCCTGCTAGCGAGGGGGAGGCTGTGAAGTCCTGTCCAAGCCCTGCTGTGCTGGGAGGAGGGATCAGCTGGGGGGTAAAAGGCCGACATGAGGAGGAGTGCAGCCTCTTTGAACATGAAAGGGAGGCTGAGCACTGTGGGAAAGGGCTTTTTGTATGGGAATATTTTGCTGTCAGCTCTGCATGTGCTGATGGGTGTTTTTTAATCCCCTGTGCGTACATTGGGGTGTCCTTATCTCTGAAGCAAACGTGATCCCCAAAACTGACTTGTCTTCCCTTAATCCTTCAAAACTGCAGCAGCTGACACAGTGTTGAGGAGGGTGGCAGGGTGCTGGAGCCCCGTTCTGCAGAGGTTCTTCCCCAGCCATCACTGCGTTAGTACCAGAGCACCTTCCATACCCAGCATGCTGCAATCTCACTGTCTCCACAGAGGTCAAAGGTGAGGAGCAGCTTAACTCCCTGCTTTCCCACCTTCCAACAAACAATGAAAAAAAGGAAAGTCTTGTGCAGCCAAGCAGAGGGGTTTACAGTATCCCTAAATTCCCTTAGGAATCTGTTTCAGGTGATTAAATATTCTCAGTCTCTTGCAATCCCCACAAACAAGCTCTGTCTGTGCCGCAAAGCATTTGTCTGAGTAGGGTGAAATTCTCCCATCGCAGCTTCACCCCAGAGACAGCAAAGTGCTTGAGGAGTTCACTGGGGTTTGTGTTCCACCGGCTGCAGCAGAGCAGCAGCAGCAGCATTGCTGGGGTGGCTGCTGCAGCGCTCCGTGCCTGCGCTCTGCCGAGCTCTGCTGCCAGCCAGGAGGTGGCAGAGGAGCCAAGAGCTGAAACTATTCTTCAGAGTTAAAGCCAAAGCAGAAATCGGTCCTTTCAGGAGCATCTTCATTTGGGGAAAAGGCCAGCTAGCAGGTGCAGATGGCCGAAAGATGGGCACTGTTCTGTTCTCTGATATTGCAAGGGCAGGAAGGTGCATGACCAAACTCCTGTGTCTAGGGCTTTCCATAGAGAAAACGTGACCAGCAAAAAACTGTTCTCATAAGAAACTATCTTCCATGGTACTTGTGAGGAATTCTGTAGGGTCATTGATGTGATGTTTCCTATTTGTAGCACCACGATCCGATTGAATCAGACTTTGTTGCAGAGCCTAGCCCCTCTTCTTTTTTAAAGAGTGCTCTTTTTTAATGTCTTGCTTGAAAATCATTTGTGCCAGGGTGATTAAAAGCAACTTGCTGAGTTATGCAAAGCTCAGCATGGTCAGCAGAAGTCAGGCTGTGAAACAAACTGTCATTAAAAACACGTCCTGAACAGAGAACATCACCCCAGTCCCTTCTGTTAATGTTTTGCCCCAGAAGTTTGGTGTTTGTGTTGGATATGGGGCTTGGTCTCATCAGATTAAAGCCACCAGTGGCTCTTGCTGAGAATTTGAGGATGGTAGTGCGAGATGCTTTTAAATGCAATCGAAACCTATACTAAGGTCTGGGAGGAAAAGCCTTGATGGCAGATCTCGATCTGGTACTCCTGAGCGCGGCTGCACCTGGGCTAGCAGCAGATTGGATCATTCTTTAATTGGCCTCATCTTCCTGTGCCGATGCCGCTCACGTGTTATCCAAGTGCTTTGCCATCTTTAAACACAATGTTTACCCATCCGCTGCCTGTGTGAGAAACTCTGTTACCCCAACTGGACAGTGGTTTTGTTGCCAGTTTCACCTGCAGCTGTGCAAGACATTAAATCTGGCACTGTGGAGCACACGCTGCCTTCCTGGGGTAAGAAAATATGATGTTAACCTGGGCTAAAAAATAAACAACCCCCAAACCTGCGTGTATCGGTACCACCCTGTGCAGGAGGAGGTGGCAGCAGCCTCCTGAAAACAGGGTTTAGTGCTAAACGGGATGAGGTGCAGTGGAGACCCTCATAAAGGTAGCGAAACACGTCTGAAATCCCTGCTTGCTGCAGCTGGGATGTCCCAGCACTGCCGTTCGCTCCACAGCCATGACAGGGCCTGGTGGAAACTCGTGCTGGGGCTGCCGGCTGCCAACGGCCACTGTCCCCAAAGTCGGCTCAGGGATGGCTGTCAGGGTTGTAAAGCTTTTCCAAGTGTAATTTCTGCAAGCACAAAGTGGAGCCGCGGGAGGCAGAGCTCTCCTCCTCCTGTGGGTCCCAAGGAACTGTGGGGGTGACGGTATTTGACCCTCAGGAGCCTGCC
>NW_010127308.1:0-284 GCF_000699245.1 Pterocles gutturalis | reverse complement strand
CCCATACCCACCAAGGAGAAGGGCTGAGGCACCAAGTACAGAATTACGAGAGTACATCTTGCAATTATTTGTAATTGTAGAATTATTTTCTCCTATTCTTGTGATTTTAGATTGGTTTATTACATTTTATTCTTCTAATTCTAGAATGATAGAATGATTTTACTTATTATTCTTGTCAATCTAGACTTAGTGTCTATTATTCTTGTAAATCTAACACGATTCTCTCATTTTTTTACCTCACAACCTTCCAGCTCCACAACGATTTACCCCCCCCACGCCCCCCC
>NW_010127307.1:989-1639 GCF_000699245.1 Pterocles gutturalis | reverse complement strand
CAGCAACAACAAAAGGCAGCAGGGGGAGGGGAGCACGAGGGAGAGATTTTTGATTCATACTCAAAAATTACCCAAACTTTATTGCCAAAATGTCTACATTTTTATGTGCTTAAGCACAGTGAGTTATGGAAATCTTAAAACAATGGAATGATCTCCTTCATTGCCCTCGATGCGTTCAAAGCCACCGCCCCTCCCAACCAAGTGGAATCTCTTTTTCCGTTTTATTGACTCACAAAAAATGTCTCTGCTATCAACACCGTCCGTGTGCATCTCATAAATACCAGGGTGGGACCCGGGGCTTTTGGTGGGTGTTTTTTTATAAACCCATCCCTGCCCCAACCCTTCCCCAAGAAGCGTTTTTATGGCGTTAGGTTGATTTGGCAAATTTTCTGTTAGAACCTGCCTGAGCAAGAGGGGCTGCAAATTCCTTGACTGCAGTCCAAGCATTCAGCTTGCTGGTTCCCCTGCTCTTGGCTCTGCTCTGTGGGAGTCCCCGATCTGTCAGTCACGTACCGATCGGATAAATCCCCCGCAGCTCGGCGTGAGAGCGGTGCAGGGTGTGTCTCACACGCTCCAGCTGCCAGGTGAGGGACCACAGGGGTGAGAGCAAGCGCCAGCAATCAGCGAGACCACGTGTGCTGCAGCCCCAG
>NW_010127307.1:698-945 GCF_000699245.1 Pterocles gutturalis | reverse complement strand
GCATTGTGTAGCAGGCCCAGAGCAGACCTGTTCCAGGAGCAGAGATGGGCGGGTGCCCTCGCGGCACCTCCATCGGGACGGGACGCGCATCCCTCCTCCTCCTCCGCAGGCGTCACACGCAATGCTCTGAGCACCCGGAGCAGTGATGCTCCGCTGCAGGGGAAATCCTTCCTGCAGTGCCTGTGCCTGTAGCAAACTGTAACTGAGCGTGCAGCAAGGGCCAACGGCAAGAGCAACACACACCAGG
>NW_010127307.1:0-656 GCF_000699245.1 Pterocles gutturalis | reverse complement strand
TCTTCCTTGCCCCCCTGGTTGTGCAAATCCTGGCCATGTGCCCTGGGCTCTGATTTACAGCCTGCCCTCTGACAGAGCTGCAGGCAAAGTGCTGATCTGGGAGAAAATGGGGAGCGGGCTGGGGAGAGGAGGGGGTTCAGAGCCGTGGGAGGGGAACCCAGCCCCCAGTCCCATCCCTGCTGCGTGCACCGGCCGGGGTGGGCGATGCCCATGGGCAGGGAGCAACGACACACAGAGCTTTGGGGGGATGGAGGCACCGATGGGAGGCTGATGTCTGTACAAGCCCCTCCACTAATCCCGGATTTCCCAGCCCTGGTGGGGGCTCAGCCCGGCCGTCCTGTCCCGCCGGCTCCCCGCCCACCGAGGAGAGGAGCGCTGCGCGAGCCGCGGGAAACGGCTTCAGCCCTATAAACTGACACGGTTGTTTATAATATTCCTAAGTGCCATTGCGTGATGATAGTGATTCTCTGACAGGGGAAATTTACTTTTTTCCTTCTTTTTTTAAATAAAGTTAGAAAGCTGCGAGTCCCACGAAAGCTGTTTTGGTTATTTTTCAGGGTTTGTTTGTTTTTCTGCTTCCTATAAGTGACACGCTGAGGGCCATTTGCTGCCGATAATGTTACAGTGTTATCCCAGCGCCGTTTGCTCTGCAGTGG
>NW_010127306.1:0-23219 GCF_000699245.1 Pterocles gutturalis | reverse complement strand
GGCAGCTTTCCAGCCACTCTCCCCTGAGCGTGTAACATTGGAGGGAGTTGTTGTGACCAAAGTGCAGGACCTGGCACTTGGCTTTATTGAACCTCATACAATTGGCCTCAGCCCATCGGTCCAGCCTGTTCAGATCCCTCTGCAAAGCCTCCCTACCCTCAAGGAGATCAACACACCCGCTCAGTTTGGTATCATCAGCAAACTTACTGAGGGAGCACTCAATCCCCTCATCCAGGTCATCAATAAAGATGTTAAACAGGATAGGCTCCAAAACCGATCCCTGGGAAACACCACTGGTGTCCAGCCACCACCTGGACTTAACTCCATTCACCATGACTCTCTGGGTTCGGCTGTCCAGACAGTTTTTTATCCAGCAAAGGGTGTTCCTGTCTAAGCCGTGAGCCACTAACGTTTCTAGGAGAATGCTGTGGGACATGGTGTCGAAGGCCTTGCTAAAGTCCAATTAGATGACATCCACAGCCTTTCCCTCATCCACTAGTTCAGTCACGTGGTCATAGAAGATCAGATTGGTCAAGCAGGACCTTCCTTTCATGAACCCATGCTGGCTGGGCTTGATCCCGTGGTTGTCCTGTACACGCCGTGTGAGCACACTCAAGATGAGCCGTTCCATAATCTTCCCCGGTACCGAGGTCAGGCTGACAGGCCTGTAGTTCCCTGGGTCCTCCTTACGGCCCTTCTTACAGATGGGCATCACATTGGCAAGCTTCCGGTCTTCTGGGACCTCCCCTGTTAACCACAGCTGTTGCTAAATGATGGAGAGAGGCTTGGCAATCTCCTCCACCAGCTCTGTCAGCACTCTTGGATAGATCCTATCTGGCCTCATAGACTTGCACGTGTCCAGGTAGCATATGTTTTGAACTGCATCATACATGCTCCCTCTGAATTGTACTTCGACAGGGTAGTCTGCATACTCGAGCTACAACTCATGAAATTTCATTTGTGTTATGTTTCTTATTTGTATGGAGAAAGTGGTATATAACAAGATGGTTTTTTTTATTTTCATATTTTTTGGAATCATGAAACGACAAGTATATCCATAAAGATATTAGACCATTCAGGATGGGAATAATGGAAGGGCAAGAAATATGTAAAACAGATGTCACTTCAGAAATAATTGATTCTATCCTCTAAAAGATACAAAAAAATGAAGTACCAAATGTTTACAAATGCTACAGTTTCTTTAAGTGTTGTTGTCTAAGACATAATTGCACACCAGCAAATAAGGGGACAGTCAGGAGCCTTAGATTTAGTCCTTTCAATATGAGTCTGTTTAGTAGCAGTGTTTTCTTGAGAAAATAAACATTAACTTTAAAAGAAATTGGCTTTTGAAATTAGATGCTGTCACACAATATCATGCTTGAGAGGCAAACAAAGTCTGATGACCAGTACATCTGTTCTCCCATCAAGGGCAAAATATCTAGAATTCCTGTAGTAAAGACCTCATAATTTAACAACAGTAACAGCATGAGCTCTCTGATTCTAGGGCAGTGTCTTCTTTTATAGTGAGAGTAGCAAACTCTATGAAAGCCAAGTGCTAAGGAGGGTAAGAATGTGTGCTCACTTTCAAAATATGTCCAGAATGGGTGACACCCAATATTCCAGAGATATTACAGTGTGCCAGTAAGTAGTGCATTTTGTTTTTGTAGAGCTTGAAATCTTCAACCCCTGAATTTAGTCTCAGGTGGATAAAAAAGCTGACAAGATTATACTGCTTGAAGGAAACTAGCAATAAACTTTTGTAGAGTAATACCAATGTCACTGATGCCATTAGAGTAATTTTACTGATTTGTGTGGTTACAGCAGTATAGCTGTTTAATTGTCCTGCAGAGATGTTGGAAGAGGTGTGTTCCTTAATCTTAAAATACTTGGCACATAAACCTCTTTGCAATAAGAAATAAAAAGCGGGATTGATTAATCACATCCCAATAGTGCAAAAATTAAAACAACAACAAAAAATCTAGAGGGAAATCTTAGTAAGAGGCTTAATTGTAAAATTAACTGTAAAATTCAGAAAAGTAGGCAGATTTCAAATTATGATAATTAAGAGAAAAAGGAGCATGACACCATCACTGATACTACTTTTGCATCTGACACAGGAAATTTCACAAGAAAGGTCACTACTCTACCAGTGGCTGATGGAATGAAAGGCTTCCTAAGTTACACAGTGGGCTAAGAAGAACACTGAGTTACTAAAAGTTTGTCTGACAGACAACTTAAAATAACCATTTGATGTAAACTACATATATTAAAGAGGAAATTAAAATAAAATAAACAAAAAAAGTATTTCTCACTAAAAAAAGGTCTTATCCAGAAAGATAAATTGTCATAAATATATTAACACTAAAGCAACAATTTAACTGATCTAAAAACACAACTATCTTTTAATAATTTTTTAAGAAACTGATTTTTCGTACTAGTATAAGGACACTTCTCACTTCTTGACATAAATGTATCTATTTAAAGTCATCTTTAATTAAAATCCTGTCTCTACAATAAAACGTTAGGATGTAACAATGCAAGAAAGTGTGACAGACTTGATTAAGAAGTGCCATCTTATTCAACAAGGCATTAAACAGGTAGCATAAACATTTTTTTACACAGAGCCTATGACAAGTTGTGTGGTGTATCATTTGTCTAGTTAGAATGTTTTCTGTTCACCTTAAAACTGATTGTTTAGTTTATATAGAAATGCTAGGTCCTCTACAGTTCTCTCACTGAGTAGAACCTGAGAAATAATTAAGACAACACAATAGCACCTCCAGGTTCTTTACTCAGTAATCATATGTGTGTAATTACATGTTCAGAGAGCATGGCACATTTATCTGAAGATTGTTTTATATCTGAAGAGTGTTAGATTATGTGAGCAAACCTTTTCTGCACACCACAAAGTAGCAGAGACCATAACAGGTGGAGAAGCTCAAATAATACCCCACTGGGCTACTTCCAAGCCCATCACAGGAGCCATTATCCCATTAAAGGAAGGCCCACCTCCCCAAGCCCAAAGGAGCACGGGGGCACAAAGGCAGGCAGGAACCCAGATTCAGGACTCAGAGGAAGGAACACCATGTTCAGGCCTTTCTCAGGAATGTCCCAGGATAATCTCCACCCCAATGTCCAAGCTTGAAACCCATCAGGAAGATGAGCAGCTCTCCAGAGCACCTTTGGGAATGAGGGCATTCACTGCCTGGGGTTACAGGACACATTACAGGACTCAGGGAAAGAACAGCCTGGGGTTATGGGATGCAGGGAAAGAACATTTTGGGATTGCACAAGGTTTACAATGAGATGTTTAGGGGAGGAACAAAAGGTGGGCAAAAAGGAAGGACAGAGATTATTTCAGGAGGAACAAGTGTGGGAAAACAGAGGGATAAGGTGGTAAAAAAGCACAGTCATGTATAAACAGTTGGCTGGTCAGTGTGCTTACCTGGCCCACATACTGTGTGATTTTATGGACAAACCATTAAACTTAGAGCTGTATTTGCATGAGTATGCTACTGGGTTTTCAGTCCTAATCTCAGATTAAGGCATGAGGGGTAAATTTGCAAAATCTATATTGCCTTTTAGCATTTTATAGGTAGTAAACCCATCCATAGGCCCTCCGTCTT
Source organism: Pterocles gutturalis (assembly GCF_000699245.1). NCBI lineage: Eukaryota > Metazoa > Chordata > Aves > Pterocliformes > Pteroclidae > Pterocles > Pterocles gutturalis. Next base: position 19,593 of record NW_010127306.1, on the reverse strand, counting down.
GGTTGTATCAACAACTGTGTAGAAAGCTACTGTTTACCAGCTCCTAGTTATCCATCTAGTAATTAGCTGTGGCAGCTCATTAAATCTGTGTTACAACAAGACAAAGCATACAAGGTTAAACCACCAAAATAAGCCATACAAATGACTACCAGTTAGTTTTTCCTGCAGGTGACTAGTTCTGACAGTCAGTTTTCAGACAACTGGAAGTTGAGTTTAGGAGCTAAAAAGGAGCTAAAAATATGTTAAAACTGCTTCTCATTTGCTGATTTCCAGACAAGACCAATATGTTACCACAGATGAACTATGTTGACACGGTTATGAGACTATAGCAAAAATAATAGAGGGCTGGCTGGGAACTACGTTTTAACATATTATTAATCTTTCTTTCACTTCCCCCCCACCTCACAGAAAGACTATTGAATTAGCAAATATTCTCAAAAGTTATATATGCATACAGTTCCACCAACACCTCTAGTACCTAAAATATGTATGTATGTTTTTAGACATATATATTAATACAAGGTATTAGCACTACATTCTTACCTTTTAATTGTTAGGAAACAATAGTAAACCAGACCAACACTTAGTCACACGCCAAGATGTGGTAATGTTACTGTACTGATTTGACCTCAGTGAATTAACTTCTGTGTTACAGGCTTACAAACCTGATTGTCATGAGCTATTCATCATTACATTGAAGCATTTTACTCTGTTTCTACATTTTATTTAGAGAACAGATGAATTCACTAAATAGAACTTCTAGCTATTACCGTAGTGAAAGATAAGATAATGGTAAAGATGAAGGTAAAGATAACAGTCAGGAAAAAAAAGAGAAAGATAGAAAGAAAAAAAGATAGAATAAAAAATAATTGTGCTTTTTTTTTATATAAAATCAGCAAATTAATGAGTGCTTATAGAAATGCTGTCACTTTAAGTAATGAATTATTTTTCTTCTTGCACATATAAAATCTTTATCGTAGCTAATTGTGTTTGGTGTTTTCATGGTTTTGTGGGTTTTTTTAAATAAATATCTCCAGACATGTTGAAATTTATGTTTTTTAAGAAAGGTGTTAGTTATTTTTCAAAGAATGGTGTGAAACTCTATGTTGAACATCAAGATGTTTTTTTAATATCAGTGTTTGAGGGAAAACACAGTAGAAAATCTGTTCTTTCATTCCATTTTCATACAGGTAGTTTACAGTTTAGACGGTATGTCACTTCCTAGTTGCCTTCAAATATTTGTGTTTGCAGTATTCACATCTACTTTGACATGATAAAACAGGAGTAATAATTTGGCCTTCAGCCCAGTGGAATACAATTTTAGTTTGTGGGGGGTTTTTTTAAGAGTTTGTTTGATTGGTTGGTTGTTTTGTTTTGAGTTGGTTTTTTGTCTGTTTACTTGTTTTTTTAATAGAAGCAGGTCTGATTAAGTAATTGAAAACATCTGTGACAGAAGGGTAGGGAATAGGTTTTTGCATATCCCAGAAGGGTACGGAATAGTTTTTTGCATATCGCACTTCTCAAAAAATCTTCTAAAAAAATCCCTAATTTTAATTTAAGTGAATATGGGAATTTACAGCTTATATGGAACCTGCTAAACAGAAGAGCTAAAAAATATATATATGAAAAAAAACAAAAAACAAAAAACAAAAAAAAAAAAACCATGCAGTTTCTAGCTATCTGGCTTGCTTAGCAAATTTTCTGATACAGTTTTAGCTTTTCTGAAGCGTTGCCTGGACACAGCGCAGTGATGAGAACAAGGGATTTTTCCAATAAGCAGTGTGATTTGTCTCCCTTTACTTCTCCAAAGCTCTTCATTTTTATCCAGTATGTTCTATACTTTGGAACATATAATATGTTCTTTAGCTACTTCACCTCACCAAATGTATGCGGTTCAGACCCATTCTCAGTGTAGTGCTTGAAAAATACATTCTGGTTATCTGCAAGGTAGTCTTTGCATTATTTTAAACACCTGTAGTAGAAAAGCAATCTCAGAATTGTCTAGTGATCATATGATCACTGTCTGACCTGTTGCAGTATCAGCTCTTTGAATGCCATGGATCTGACCAACATATGTAGTTACTGCATAAAAAACACACAATGACTTTGTGCTCGTTGAGATTGGGAAAAGCTGTTGTGCAACTTTCAGCCTGTAGCTGGAAACAAATGGCAAGGAATCAGGCTGTAATAAGTAGAAAGACAGTCCCAGACTGACCCAAAGACAGAGAAGAAGGGAACCACCACCATAAATATACTTCTTGCAATGAAGAACTGGAGTTATTAACAACATTTTTAGGCAAACCACCACCTTTCTAACTGAGAAACACTGATGTCATTGTGCTTAGGACCCCTATAATCATTAGGAGAGTGAGTATAGCACCAAAGAAAAGGGTAAATATTACTTTTCCTGTATTCTAGAGTACTATTTTTTTTTTCGTATTAAGTTGGACTATGTGTTAATATTATTGTAACTAGACATAAAAAAAACTGTTACAATTGTATTAGTTTTTTTAAAAAAATTTAGCTGAGCTAACAATAAAGTGCCTCCAGGTACAAGATGTGTTAAATTTTTGCCTAAAAAAAAGGTTGTAACATTATAATGAACAACGATTTTTATTGTGACAAGGCAATAGAAGTAGATAGCTCCATTAACATCTCTTGCACCAGTGAGTACCTAGGTCTAAAACATCTGAACTAGAAAATGTAAACTGTCTGTAATCAAGATTAGTCAGACTGTTCTGAAAAGAGACTTCAATGGTTTTATTCCTCTGAGTTGATCTTGATCTTCTTGTTTATTGTTCACTTGCTAGCAGATGTGTCAAATTCATTCTTGGGAGATACGCTGCTCTAATCACAGCTATTCTCCATTTCATGCAGTGTGTTTAAAGTGGGAATTTGGAGTCCTTTTTTAGTAATCTGATTTCCTACAGAAATAGAGTTTATGACATATCTCCATTTGTCTGTATGTCTTTGTGATCACGCCCCTCACCATCAAATTTTTCAACTCTCTAAGAAATTTCAACCACATTCGAGAAAGCAGTAAAGATGTCAAAGACCATAAAGATGGTACAAGTTTCCTAAAAGTAGATAGCATTGTGCAAAAATCTACTACCTGCCGTAGTCACCCTGGGGATTTTTTAACTGTAATTTGTTTCTTACAATTTACAGATTTGAGTAGAGATTCCAAACTGACATCGTGCCCAGGACAGTATAAAAGCTTCCCCAGTTTGTTTCTAATCTTTGACACTACTCCTGTTTAAAGTTAATTGTTTTTGCTTTTTTTTTTTTTTCTTTGATACTTTGGTGAAAATATAAGATTTCTTAGAGGATTTAGTCTTATTATTACAAAGATATTCTGTGCCTTCTGACACCCAGTGAATGTTATAATTTTTTACTTTGCCTCTTAAGATGGGTCAGAATGAAGAAAGTATTGCATCTTAAGATATATGTAACACAGCATTAACCAAAATAATTGATTGTACGGCTAGAATGTATGTGAAGAAAATACTAAATGTGTACTTTAAAAGCAAAGATCCATATGGAACTGTTATTACTATTTCTGACAAAAGTTAACTCTGCAGATAAGTGACAGAAACCAGACCTTCAGCTTGTATTCTTTCCTCCTCCATAATACCCAGACGTCACAAAGATTTTCAGTTTTGAGGGAGGGAATTTCTCAGTCTTTAAATGCTTTCATTTGGTCTTATGTTATTGAAGAAAATAAGAATCTTGCCACTGATTTTAATGAGCACAGCTGTGTACCAGCTGCAGACAAACAAATTAGCTAAGTTTTTCAGCTAAAGCAGAAGTGTCACCTTCCTAATTCTGCCACCACAATAGCTGTCCACTTCGTCTATATCAAAAGTAGAAAGAATAAGACTATAGAAGCTGATTGTTTCTGAAGTGTTGAGATGTGCAAAACTCGCTTATGGCTTTTTCCCAGCATGTCATGGCAAAATTCATTTTATATGCAGTATAATTTTTTAGCATAAGCTCCCAACAAACGAATGTATGAATAAAACCAAAAGAATATCAATAATATTTTGTAGCTGGATACATATATACACTGTGTAGTTGAGAACTCATTATATTCTAGTGGTCATAAACTAGCCAAAAGTTAGCCTTGCATGTCCTCTAAAGCATGAGTCACTAAGACATTATTCTACTTTCTTTTCATTATAGGCTGTATTCTGATCCCTTAGGATAGTGCTTTCTACTACCTTATTCAGGCAATCATCTGAAGATGTTCAACAGAGCTATTTCTGTTTCAAAGGGGACAATTAATTTAGAGTTAACCCTGACCTTGTTGTTCTACATCTGAGAGAAAAAAAAAATAATAATTTTTGAAGGAAGTGTATAATAATAACATCACTGATTTGATTTAGAGGCAGTCATGATCAGCTGCTTTTATTTTTCTCATCTGTCTGTACTCTCTCATCTTTGCTTTTTAGATTTTGTGTAAAATATACTTTCATTAAATTCATTGCAAAATCTCAAGATTATTGAGTGATCTGTGGAGAACTGGTATGAAAAAGAAAGCCAGTCTCAGTACTGGTAGAATAGCAAACAGTATGGGCAATTTGATTGTCATTTTAGGTCTTGATTTGAATGTATTCATTTACAGTCATTTTGCTACTCAATATTCCTCCTGTTTTCAGTGCTGACAGTCAGTCACAGAATTCATCCTCTCACTTCTGTCTCCTAATTAGATTAGTTAAATCTCTCTGAAAAACTGGCAATATGCCATACCCTGTGATTTTAATATGAATTCACTGTTGGGTATCCTGCTTTATCTTCAGCCCCACTGATCTGTGCCTCTCATCTCTTCATTACACCTTGGGCTATCACCGGGGGTAGCTACTGAAATTTCTTTAAGACTCTCTGTCATACCAATGTCATTACTTGCCATTTATTTGAAAACCACTGAACAATTTGATGCCTGAATGCTTCTCTGAATGTGAAGTCTTAGACTGCTGATGTAATTAACTTTCTATAAGCCTCTTTGATTAGATCTGCTTTTCTGGAGGTATCTGTGTTTTAAAGAATAGTCCCAAATCTTAAGGGGTGACCTTTCCATGACAGCCAAAACTAGATAGTTATCACTCTACTGTCTTGGATTTTTATTGCCTTCTGTAAAATGTGGGACACACTTCTTTTAAAGTGTAGTATTACTCGAAATATTGCTGTATTACTTGTAAATAGATCCACAAGTCTGACCTTCCAGGAAACATAAGCTACAAGAATTGTTGTTCCATGTTGCTTTAATGTGAAGTTTATTATGAGTTGTATTAGAAACACTGCTGTACTGAGTTTACATGGTAAGGTTTGGGGGGCAGAGGGGGACTGTGGAGCTGGCCTCTGTGAGGAGAGGCTGGGACTGCCCTGTGCTGGACACAGCCAATTCCACCCAGCTCCAGCCAACCCGCTGCAGGACATGGCTGAGCCCCACAGGCAAGGTGGTGGCACCTCTGGGGAAAATATGTTTAAGAAAGGACAGAAAATGACACACAGATAGAGGAGGAGGAAAAACAAAAGTGAAAAACAACCTTGTGAAAACCCATGCCAGAGAAGAAGGAGGGGGAGGAGGTGCTCCAGGAACCAGAGCAGAGGTTCCCCTGCAGCCCATGGAGAGAAACCACAATGGAGATGGTATTTCCCTGCAGTCTGTGGAGAAGATTACAGTGGAAGAGATATTTCCTGCACCCTGGGAAGAAGACTATGGCAGAGCAGGTATTCCCTTGGAGTGAGAAGATAATCTCTGCAAACTGTGGAGGACCTCACACAGGAACAGTTGGATATTTCCCAAAGAAGATGTGACCTGTGGAGAGTCCACACTGGAGCAAGTTTTTCTCCTGAAGAAATTACATCCCATGGGGAGAGCCCACACCGGAGCAGGAGACCAGCAAAGAGAAATGGCTACATACTGACCATACCACTACCCATCCCTCCCTGTGCTGTTCAGGGTGAGGAGAGGATTTGGCAGTGAGAGAGTGAAGTTGAGACTGGAAGAGGGGAGATTAAAGGTGTTTTTTAAATGTTTGTCTTTGTTGCTCACTGCCCAAATCTATCTTAACTGGCAATAAATTAAGCTTGTCAAGTTGAGATTATTAAGAGATCTCACTGCCTTTATCTCGACCCATGAGCTTTCTCATCTTATTTTCTCCCTCTGTCCTGCTGAGGAGGGTGAGTGTGTGAGTGGCTGGGTGTGGAGTTTGGCCCTTAGCCAAGGTTAAACCTCCGCAACTCCTTTTCGATAACCGTGTAGTTATTTGTGTCAATTACTGATGGCATTAAAGAGCAGAGACTTGTAGGTGATCTATCTCCACTGGCTAATGCCAGATACATCAGTGTAGAAGTATACATTTGAGTAGGTAATCTTAGGTCTCCTTCAAGATCCATAAAGAAAAATGGCCATATTAGGATGTGCTTTCTCTAATTTACTATAGTCATGTTCTTTAAAAGCTCTAATTCAGATGATAGCAATACTCTTGGACTCTATTTCCCTCAAAATTTGTTCTTTTTCATCTGATTTCTTACTCAAGTTAGGCCGGTTTGCCATAAGGTATTTTTAAGAAACATAAAATAATTCTGAATTTTCATGAAGTTCTCCAGAAATTAACTCCAGCAGAGACTTGCACTTCTGATTTATTAAGATCAGGATTTTCTTTACTGTGAGATGCTGTAAAAGACTGCTAGATTAACTATTTCTGAAATATGTATGAAGCTGAAAATGCTGACTTATTTTCCATTTGTGGAGGAAGGCTCATTTAAGTACTACTGGTGCCTTACATATGCCACCTATCAAAGCAGGTTTAGAGTAAAAGGATGTTAGTGTTTAAACACAATAGATACCATATAATGTGACAAACAGTTCTTCTGACAGTAGTTCTGATCTATGCATACTTGACTCATTCCATTATACCATTAGATGTACTGGTAGTTACAGGGATATTATAGAGAAAAAATAATCAACAGACTGAAATAGTTATTTTTAATTTTAGGAGTTTTAAGATACATCTCTGTAGTTGACAAAACCCTTATGTCAGAGGAAGTCATGGTAATGCAGAAAACTATTAAGTAGGAGGTGATGAATAATATAACATACCCCTAGAGAAGTGGGACAGAAACAGTCACAACAGACACAACTGTCCAGGCAGGAGTACACATCTGCAGACCAATGAACACCATAGGAAAGCATTTTGTTGTTGAAGACAAAGCTGGTGGCAAATTCACTGTATGTCTGTCATCCTGCAGTTTCCTGAAAGAGCTCTGTCATGGTTTTCAAGGCAGAGCTGTAGTCAGACATGTTGTCCTCCCGAACACAAGCCTAATCCTCACAGATGTTCCCCTGAACTGTCTTCCCTGAGACCTCTTTTTGTCAGTGCAATAAATCTGTCCCTCCTCTGCTTAGACAACAGTATTGCCATCTAGCAGTGTTGTGGAGGTTTCTTTCAGATGGTGGAATTTCACTCCTAGACGTAAATGGTAAAGATATTTTTTAGGAACTGAAATGGTGTTTATGATCTCACTTTTCAGATAGATTTTTTTCAGAAGCATAAGGTAATGACAGCATTTGCAACCAACCTTTTGCCAAGTCACTAAACACAATGTTCTTAACTGAATATAAAAAATACACTGAACTGAACAAAATCGTAAAAGACTTCTATCTCCCTTCCTCAAGTCTTTAAAAAATCTGCTGCTGTCTCCACAGTAATTTGTGATTCTCTGTATTATCAAAGAATGTTCTCCTACAGCACACAGAATTACTTTTAGTATCAATCTTTTTTCCATTACATTACTATGAATATGAAAATTGGAAGTATTAACTCTCGCTTCCTTATGTGTGCCTTTAAAATGCTTTCTTCATTCTTTACCAAAGTCAAAGACTGGAATCAACACTTTAGTTACCTCATTGTCTGTTTGGAAAGTTTTCCAACTCATAAAATATTCAGAAAAGTTGAAGCAAACTTTTTTCCCCTAGCTTCAGTCAGATCAGTGCATTACAGATGACATTGTCACTCTTGAAGCCTTGTGCTACCGTCATATGAACAAACACGGATATACTGACTGCTCAGCAGTCAGTTCATGTCACAATTCTTGTCACAGTTTGGTAATAGATGTTGCATATCTTGAATTATGATTAATAAGATTCCCACATGGCTCAGAGACTCCCATACTATCTCCATTCCTATTCCACACTCTGGGAGAAACTGGGGGAGAGAAAGAATGCCTTTTTTAATACTACTTGAATTACTCAACCTAATTAATTTATTTTTATATGTCACTTAAAACATAAACCAGACTGAGAACACAATGTTTATAAGCTTCTTATGTGGTCATGACCAACACAGTGGTTTCCCGTGGAATAAACATACAAAGTTTTCTTTTTCCCTTCTTTAAGGAAAATTTAATCTCAGTTTAAATGGTGTGTCAGAGAAAAACAAAACAAAACTAAACTAAAGAAAGAGCTTTGCAAAAGAAAGATTCAGTAGAGAAAAAACAACTTCTGAAATAAGAAGCAGGCTGAGGTTAAGGGTTTAAAATTGGAAGTTTGGTTCAGCATGTTGTAACAATGAAGGCTAGAGATCGTATACGTTTATAAACTCACATCCAAAATGACAAATGCTGATCTTGCCTTGTGGGTGACGGTTTAATCTGTACAGCAACTACAACAATAATAACAATTATATATACATATATTATTTGCATCAAAATGAACTCAAATTATATCAAGTTCAGATCAAAAGATAACCTGAACAAAATTTAGCTCTGTATCTAAAATTATTAGTGTTCAATTACTAGTATTTCTCTACAGATAATGGCTGAAATAATCAGAAATTTTACAAGTGGACTTGAAAGATGTATCCAAGGGCTATCACTGTGATTAAATAATTACTGATAATTAAATTAAGAAACCCCAAACATAAAGTTCACTGGATTCAAATCACGTAGAATTTTATCAGTTCCGATTACAGTATTCTTGAGCTGTACTTTTTGCAATACTATTCAAATGTCTTCATTTGGCAATATAATTATTATTGGTGATTAGACCTGCTTGTTTTAGAAAACTGTGTGAGATTTTGACTGGAGGGTATATCTTTACTGCTTTGTGTTAATTAAGTATAATGAAGCTGACAGAAAATATAATCATAAAGGAGAAAAAGAAAAAAAAAAGAAAAAAGCCAGTTTATGATCAACATCAATATTAGCAGTTGGAATGGAAGTATTTGTATCTGATACACTCTCAAGTTACAATTGCTGTCTAGGCTTTTGTCAGAAGATAACAGCAAAGTGGAAAAATCTACATTAATGTGAAAAAAGTGTCAGAAAATTGTAAAATTTGGAACAGAATAAATAATTCTCTAGAATCTGTCTAGTCTGTTTTGCCACAGTAAAGTTCAGGAGTCACTTACACCTGTCCTCTTGTATTTCAGAACTCCTTATTTCCTGCTTTGGACATAAAGAAGAAATACATATGCCTACAGCATTAATTCCAGTTTTCTGTGTCCTTGTTATGTATGACGGAGCTGTGATACTCCTTACTGATACAGACAATACTAGAAAATGGATATCTAGGCAAACTCCTTTTCTATGTACCAAAAGTCTCAGACAAAGGTAAAATAAGTATTTCAATTACCACATCCACATTGTGCAACCTGTTTTGTATAGTTCTAAGGCACTATTAAAGTAACAAACAGATTATGTATTGAACCTGGTTAGGATTGCAGCTGAGTGAATTCCATTAGAAGGCTAATTAGTTGACTTATATCCTTAATGTACAATTACTCTGCTGTATTGTATTTCCAAAAACTATGTGTTATGAAGACTACTGGTGCTACCTAAATTCTGCTTGTAATGAAATATTTAGTCATTCAAGAAGTTGAGGAAACTAAACCACTATAACACATCACTATTAGTGCTTTTGTAGTGAAAACTAAAACATATTTGGAAAAAAAAAAAAAGATATTATTTATTTATATTTCAGTAGTGGATAATGGCTGCATGTGTACATAGTAAGGAGCAGTAAGGAAGTTGAGTTTTTGTTCCACATGCACAACACAGAAAACAAATGAGAAAATGAATACTACATAAAAGCAAATAACTGGAAACCACAACAGTATTGTGTTTCTTACCAAAAGACAGTTCTTGTCTTTTGGTTCTTTCTTTTGTGGACAAGTACAGTCATCCAAATGAGCTAGATCAAAGACTGTAGTTGGGCTTCGCTGCTATGTTTAAATGCAGTCTAATGATTGGAGATTGAGCAATAATGACCAAAAAGAGACTCACAGACAGTTTACTTTTAAGAAATAAAAGTGCTAAAACTTACTCTCAGATGCAAAACTTTAAAGCACGTAAAGATACAAAACCAAAATGACAGACCTTCTAATCACAACCTTATTTCTGAAGAAACCAGGTTAGATTAGCAGCAATGATTACAATGCTAAATGATGTATTTTAGACTCTAATGTAGACACCTTAAAAAATATTTTCTAAACATAAATATTACTATTGTTATTTGTATAAGAAAAAGCCAGGAATTCTAACAGAACTCGTACTCAGAACTATTCCCGACCACATAAAGAATGCCCTGTTCTGTAAGAAAGACATGGATTTGATTTGCAGTCTCAATTTTTTTCAGGCTAATAGCCCTTAACAAGTTACAATTACAACAGAAAATAGCATTTTAGCTGTGGGAAAAGAATGCCCTGTCTTTGGCCAATACTACAATAAATAAGGAAATATAAAAGTGCCTCGTCATCTCTCTTGTTCAGTAGCAGAACTTGCAGAAGTTTCACGTTGTATTGCCACAATTCCAGATTTACATAGGACTTTGACAATTGTATTGTGTCAATGATTCTGTTTGAAAGACCCCAACACCTCTAAATCCCTCTCACTATTCATCCCACTTCTTATGTCACATAGTTCACACTGAACTGAAGTTGCATTAGGATATGAGTGTATCACAGTGCAGATGCAGCCTTTGACATCTTAACTTTATTTCTCCCTTCTAAATTATACTTATGACCATCTTCTTCCACACCCTAAGCTGTGTATAGTAACATCTTCTCTATACTGATGTATACTGAAGTTTCAAAGAGAAACAAATAAGAAGACAAAATCACACAATAAGACAAAGCCAGAAACTTCTTTCAGTCCTTCTTGTCTCCTTGTATGTGCCGTCTGCAAACTCACTTGATATGTGGAGCAGATGCTCCTGTATTCATGACCAAACTTCACTCCCAGCTCAAAAGTTTTGTCTTTAACCTCTCTATGGGCTTGAGTGGCCTCCTCTCAATTAGAGTTCATGATTATGCAGACAGTTATGGAAATATTTAGACACCTGGCTGCATCACAGCAGTGTCTGAATGTAAGCTAGACATCTAAATGCGGCCTGTGCATTAGCAAGGTAGACACTTGGACGCTGAAATTGGATGACTCCTAGATAAAGATATTATATGAATCCTAATTTTTTCTTTAAGAGGAATGAGAAAGAAGATGCTGAGCAAAACAGCTAACAGCCCTATTTGCAGTTCTGAATGTCTTGCTTTGAGTAGACACATTCCACAGAAAAGTCACCATCTATTCACTGTTAGGAAAACATGAGTATTGAAGTTTGTAATAAAGGTGTTGTTAGGACAACAAAAGCCCCAAGGAAATAAATTAATGAACTGCCAACTTAGACATCCTTTATTTTCACACCAAAACTGAAGTATTTAGGAATTCTTATTAAAACTTCATAATCAAATGACACTTTAAACTTGGAAGATCAAATTTATTATCTGGTAAATATTAGAGGGCTTTTTGTTCTCTAAGTGGGTAACCTCTTAATAAGCCTGTAAATACTAGAATGAAAGAAGGAACAGAGGTCAAACTGCAACCTGAATGTTAAATTGCATGTGTTTCTGAGACACCAAGTTTCTAAAGAGTTTTCACTGGAAGAGCTGGTAGAGGCATATACCTGTAAGAGTTTCTTCACATCCTCTTGGCAGTGGCTAAAGCAGAGTGAATAACTGTTTTTCTGGTTCATCAACCTTGTCAAAGAAAGTAAGTGAAATGAAAAATCAGTCTGAGTTAGCCCAATACTAAAAAAGTAACCCCCCGAAACAGGCAAGCAAAAAATTCCCGCAAAAAATTGTCTGCGCTGTTTTGAGACTTTTCCAACTTTATTGTTTTAAGAAATTTATCTGAATTCAGGAATAGTTCAAAATGCTTGCAAGTGCACTGTTTTTGAAATTGAACATTTGTTGAATAAATGAGGTAACAAACGTTTCTCTGTATGTATGTAACAGTGACTGCCTTCAAGACTGAAATCAGGATGAATTGTAGTAGTTCTATAGTTCAAACCTGGCAGCTGTGCACAGAAGTAGCTTCTGTTTCTTGAAGTCATTCATGATATAAAATAACAGAATGTGACAGCTGATTCTGAGATCCATTGATTAATATATTTGGATACTGCTACACCTTTGTAACTTTGTTTTCCATCAGATCATGATGGAGTAAATCAACTAACACTTACACTGCTCACTTCTATTCAAGGGCAAAAATACCCAGACTTACCTTATACAGAGGAAACTCCTCAAAAATGTCTTAAAATCATAGCCTGTTATCAGGACAAATGAGAAATTTTGTTTAGGTAAAGAAAGTTCTGGGATCAGATATCATGCCTTCCTAAGTATCAAAAAGATAGTATAGAACTGAGTCGTCATACTCTAAAAAGGTAGATGATAGAGTTTGCTCCATCAAATTACTGAACTCAACTCTATTGCTAGCCGCTGTTAATACAAGAACACTTTTTCTTCATTGGAAAAGTTAATGGTAATTATTTCAAAGAGTACATGTTGATGAAGATCCACTGATAAATAGGATGACATTTACATGGGATCAGCTTTAGAAAGGAATCATATGAGCTGCGGCTGTAGTTAAGAACAATTTATATAATGTTGCTATATAGAGAGATGCTCTACTATGAAGAATAATTCACTTTTTCATGTGCTAAATTCCACCTGTTTACCATTCCCTCGAGATCACGTGGCTAAACTTTTGGAACTGGAGACTGAAAATGTAGACATTGTAGTCTGCATTTGGTACATTGCTGGCTCATTAGAGCCTCCTGGAAGTTTCCTTCAAGAATGAGGCATTAATGAAAAATTAGTTTTTATTAATGTCTGTTTTCTTATATTATAGTGTGGGTGCTTGTAGCTGCAGGAAGTGGAATTAGGGTGATACCATAACTTTTAAATCACAATTTCTATAAATTATCCTAGGAAGAAGGAAAGAATGAATTAGTGAGCGAGTCCCAAAAGCTAGTATATGGATTTCCAGTCTCTGTGCTAATTGTATTTTTTAAATCTGGACTGAGTTCCAGTGGTGAGGCAAGTCTAATTTAGAAAAAGAAAAAAAGAAGCAAGGAAGAAGACAGCCAAGGTGATTATGATACAACTGAGAGAACATTACAGAGGATTTAACAAGGGAGGTGATTTAAATGTCAAGGGATATAGAGATGTTAGATCACTTGAGTATTCTGAAATGCTGAAGTGTGTTAAGCAGCAGAATGCTGCAGGTTTGGTTTGTTTTGGTTTTGGTTTTGTTTTTTTTTTAAGTAGGGCCCGAGTTTCAAGTGAAAGATTTCAAGCTTGAAGATACTGTAAATATTCAGTGATACGACTGACAGGGAATGTATTAAAAAAGGGCCTTATTAGCTGCAGGAAATGCTAGCTGCTGAAGAAGAGGCAACCACACAAACTAGATGATGTCCTGACACGTGATGGTTTCCAGTACAGTTTTCGTGCCATATGGAAAGTGTTCTCCAAAGAGCTGAAGCTGAAATCACACTTAGCAGTGTGTATGTCCTAAGGAAACTGAGGAATTAAATATAGTCTTTGTTGTGGCAAGAGAACAATGTTTTCCCCTGTCCCTTAACTTGCATAATACACTACATCTATGGGGTCCTAAATTAACTTATGAGTCTAGCTAGCATGTTGTGGAGATGTGATAGTAGTTACAGAAAACAATTTTTCTGAGTACATACTTTTTGGTATAAAATTTGTTTTCCGAGTAGATATTATCCATTCCCGGATGCATTAAATAAATATCTAGTTATGAAACAACTTTTGTGTCTCATTTTGTATGATGTAACTGAGACAAAGGCATAAGATTGCATTATTCTACTGTTAAGTAGCTTTGTTTTGTACTTTTAGGAATAAAATTGTGTTGTAAGACACATCTTACTAATGTGATTTAAAAAGATTGTTTGGCACAAGAAAAAATAAAAATAATTTTTATTAACAAAGAGAAAGGGGGAACTTGGGAGGGGGAAATTAACAATGTAAGAGTCGCTCTATAATGTCTATCAAAGAGAAAAAGAAAAATTCTGAAAGATTAATGATGTCTGGAAAACTCAAAAGGCATTTCTCAAGCACAAAAGCAACAATGTACAACTTGAGAATACTCTTTCTTTCAGAAAATAAACAGAAAATAATTTCCACTTCTTATGATTGACTACAGAAAACAGAATCTCTTTTTGTATGGATGAAAAATTCATTTTTCCTGCAGTGAGTGAAACTGAGTTTAAACCTGGTTACAACACCCACCATCAACACGCATTAGTCATGTCATTTACATATAAGAATTCCAAGAAATATGATTTTTGGAAAGAAGATGGTGCTGCTTTGATATAGCCTGGTACACACTGGACTATGTCGTGCAGTAGTAAGTCATAGAAGTGGCAATCCTTGGAGGCAAAATGGCGTACGTCAGTCTCAAGATGTTTGTCAGCAAATGAGGAATACAAAAATATGGGCTTCATTTTTATTAGTCTGCTAACTCTGTCATGGTGCTGGTTGTGAACTTTCTGTTAAGGCTGGTAAAAATATAACACATTAGGCCACATTTTCCTCAGATGTCACAAACACGTTTTGTTTTTATTTATTTCCAATACAGTTTTTAGAGCCACATATGGCATTGGAATGAAGCAGAAACCTTTCATTTCTGGCCAGTGGATATTAAAAATAAAGTACATTTACATCAGCTTGTAAGTAAATGTGTTTGAATATCTTCACCTTGATCAACCATTTACAGAGGGCTGTAATAAACACTGGAATTCAAAATAATGTATAACTATTTTTTTTTTTTTTAATTAGGAGCAAATAACTGTAAAACTCAAACTTCCTCCAGAGGAAATTTAAGCCATTACAATTGACAAACTTGAAAGAAGTGTTCAAGATAGGAAAAAAGTCCAAAAATGTACCAGTAACAATGGTAAGTAAAAACATACTGCTAAAAGGAGTTAAATGATTTGTTATTTTTAAGGTTTAAACTACAATTCTAGTGATCTTAATAGCCAGATACACTGTTCCTCCTGCTGCTGCTTCAGTAACATGTGAATAGAGATTGTTTCTTTATGGAAGTAAAACGTCCAGACCTCCAGCTTGTGTATGTCTATTATTATTCTGACGGCTGTCTGAAAGAGAAAGAGAAGTCTGTGAAATGCAGAGAAAATAATAGGTTTTCAAACTTTGTATTTATATGAACTGTAGGGTGGTTTGACTCGGTTATACTGAGACCATATTTTCTGAGGTATAATGGATGTAGGCCTGTTTTTTTCAGAGATATGGGCCTCAAAATGTACTTTAGGAGGTATACATTAATTCAAGCTTGTTCTGCACTGGAGGATGTGCAGGGTTTTTTTCTGCATCTCAATAAGAAAAGTACAAGAGCAAATAACACATTAAAATGGCTTTAATAATAGGAAGAAAAATATAGATTACAAGTAAATTTCACCTCCCTTCAGATTCTGGGAACTTGCTTTTGTGTAGCATCTGGCAGACCCCAGATGAATCCTCCCACAGTGCAGTGTGCATATCACATCTGTGGAGAGGTTCACCCTTGCCCCTACAACATGGCTCTCTACATCTGACGTAACAAACAAAATTATACCTTGTCTTGACGGGTGGGAATGTTACCTCTTTCATAATGCTCATCAGAGCATATCTAGCTACACATATGTAGGAACTGTACCCAGAAAGTGTAACTGTCCAGGGTATTCCAGCACACTACCTTACGTTGTCACATATAGGGAGTTGCACTTTGGTCACTCATTATCCTGCAGGCTTTTCAAGCCCTAAGTACAAGCCCCAACAGAGAAGTTATGGCTTGTTCAAGATCACCAACTCCTCAAATCTTCCTCAAAACCTGCAGTGCAATCTCATTGCTCACATAAATAGTTTTGTAATGATATTGAGACTAGTTGGCTGATATTCAAATTTTTAACTCCACTGTTTTTTGAGATTTGTAGCTCTTTTTCTCCAAGTAAAACAACTGTTTGCATATCTTAATTCTAGATTTAGAGAATGAACAGGTAGCTTAATGTAAATTTTTTGGTTAGTAAAGTCAGTGATCCTGTCAAAAAAGGTAGAACTGTCCTCCTTCATTTATAAGTCACCTGAAATGGCTAGGTACCTGAAATATCTCCAATTGGAGTTTACTGTTCCTTTGCACATCCTGTCCACCCATACTACACAGTGTCAAGGGAAATAGGAAAAAAAATATTTCTCAAAGCAATAATCAAATTAACAAGCCCACACACTAAATTAAGTCATAATCTATTATCCATTAAAAATTATTGGTTTTGTCCAAATAACTTACTTTTGTGCAGAAACAAACTTAAGCCTTTTAAAAATATTTGACTAAAATAATGGAACAACTTTGATGCCAAGTTCCATCTGTGTCTCTCTGCTTAATAATTCAAGAGCTATTCTTGTTCTTTTATGAACAATGAAATAATAAATGTATCCCAATAACAAAATCCAGACTAACAAATGTTTCACAGAAGTGTTAGGACTTCAGTAACTTCAGATAGATTTCAAGCATCTGCTTATTATTTGTCATTCTCTCACTGAAATAAGGAAAACTGATCCGAACATTTAATAATTATGAACTTTTTTTTTAAAGAATCATAGAAATGTTTATCATCTAGTCCAATCTGCCACCCATATTGAAACTACTGTCATTGTAAGAACAGGTCAGCTTTGACTCCTGAAAAGCTTCAAGGATGAATATTCTGAATATGCTGTTGTCTCTTTGGACAACATCTTCAGATTTCATCATAACTTCCAGTGCAAAAGTTTCTTCCTAATGTCCAAACCTGCCAAGCTGGAATCTGTGGATATTATCCATTGTTATATAATCTGCTGCTTCCAATAAGAGTTTATTGACCCTATCTTTGTAGCTTTTTCAAATAGTGGTAAGAAACTATTAGATTATCCTGAGCTTCCAGTTTAACAGGTAAAGCAGTCTAACTCTCTCAAACCTGTTTCATATGCCATATATTCAAGGCCTCTGGTAACCTGCATGATCTGCTGCTGATATCTGTCCAGATGTAGTCCAGTCTGTGGTTTGCCTTATTCCCAACGAGAATGCTTTGTCGCTTTATAATAAGTATAACATTCAATGTAATCCTTTGCCCTTTCCACCAGAGCTGCTATCAGCCAGTCACTTTTTATCCTGTAAAGATGAGTGATAATAAATTAATAAATCTGCCATTGGTGTAAAGCCCTTCATCTGTCTTTACTGAACTTCATGATGTTTCTGCTGGCTTAGTCCTCAAGTTAATCAAGGTCCTCCTGGATTTAATCAATTGAAGCTGTTCATTGCTGCACTTGTACTGCTTCTTGTGAGGTTTGTCCTCCGTTGGTTCAGGTGGTTCCTGCTATAGTACTTCCTATATCAAGTGAGTGTAATCATGTGTTACAACAGTTGGAAAGTATATCCCTTACAATCTTCACTCTTGGTCCCCTTGCCCCTGATTGAGCATTCCTAAGCCACAGCCCATTCACAGGTGTACTTGCTTGCTTCACAGGCTTATCTATGGTCATAGATGTTTTGAGGTGTACTTGCTGTGGCATGGGCTTATCCACAACCAGTCTCTTCAGGGTTGCATATGTTGCAGTGGGGACATTTCCATGGCCACAGATGGTTTGAGGTATACCTGCTGTGGCGTGGACTTATCCATATCCACAGATGCTTCAGGGGGTACCTGCTCCCATGTGGATTTATCTGCAGGTCACAGTCCCTTCAACCTGTGTTCACACTGGTGTTCCAGCCTGTCCAGTATAACAGCACAGGAACAGCAGCGATGCCCTGGCCATCCGCCAGTCCAGGTACCTCACCATTGCTGTTATCAAAATGTGCGCAGGCACAGCAGAGTAAGATAACAGTCAATATAGCAAATTAAAAAGCAGCTACTAACAAGCACCAGACTCTGGTACAGAGTAAGGAAGCCCCATGGCTCCCACAGGAGCCTGCCAATTAATAACTAAACAGATATAACAGCTATAAATTCCATCTAGCACACTCCAATCAAATCTGTCGTGTTCTTGAACGTTCACGATTGCTTCAGTGTTGTCTTTCGTGCCTTGTTCACCACTTCTGCTTGTGCATAGCAGAAGGCATTATCCCTTGTTGGTCCTCCCAGCAAACAAACAAGGTTACTGCTACTAGCATGCTTTTACAGACCTCCTATATAACAACATTATGTTGCCCTCCAAGCAATTGTTAGAATTCTATTACTTGTTTTTTACAAGGCCTTATCCACTATCTCCTCTTTGTCAGGCTGTCTGTAATAGACCTTCTCCATGATGTGCAGAATACAGCTTGAGAGGATACTCTTAATGGACATATCCTCATTTTAACTTTGGAGTCAGTGAGAGAGGTCCCAAATAGAGTGGAAAATTCCCTCTCACCTTTTTGCTTGCCTCTCCTTCATGATCAGTCTATACCCCTGGGCTATACTGTGCCTACAGTGAACTCTAATACTATGTACTATCCCACCATTCTCCAAGATTGTCAACCACAGTTACATAAGAAGTACTCATATTTATTTTCTGCTGCACAGAGAATCAGTGTTTCTGCTGAAAAAAAGCAAAACCAAACCAAAAACTTATTGTATTCCATTACTTAAAATATTTTTTTTCATTATTTTATGGTTGCTATTGCTTACAGGAAAATCCCATGAACCTGTCAGTGAATAGAAAGGACATAATGATGAATCAAAATCAGTCTCTTTATTACTCTTTAATAAAGATTCTGCAAGGATCCTCTGCATATTCTTATTAAATAAATTCTAAGAGGCAAAGATGGAATGTATTTGGTTTCACAGATCTTAAACAATGATTTTGTATGATGAACTGCAGTATAGCTTGTAACACTGCAAGCTAAGCAACCAATTTTAACACTAGGTGCATCTCCATACAGTCTCCTAATCTGAAGAGATGACACCTAGCCTGCATTTCCAAGTGTACCATACCTTAGAATAAATATAAAAAATTAGTATTTGTAACATTCCTTTGTAAACAAAACAACATTTGCCTGTTCATAGAATCACAGAAACATAGAATCATAGAATGGCCCCTGGGTTGAAAAGGACCTTAGAGATCACCTATTTTCAACCCCCCTGCTGTGGGCAGGGTTGCCAACCACTAGAGCAGCCTGCCCAGGGCCCCATCCAGCCTGGTCTTGAATGCCTCCAGGGATGGGGCATCCACAACTTCTCTGAGCAATCTGTTCTAGTGCCTCACCACCCCCTGAGTGAAAAAT
>NW_010127305.1:0-6083 GCF_000699245.1 Pterocles gutturalis | reverse complement strand
GTCCCAGACCGAGAGCTGACTGGGGTGGGTTGGGAAAGGCCTTGGGAGAGCGATCACCTGGAGCGAGACAACCCAGAGCAAAAGAGATCCGGAACCAAAAGGGACGATCTTCCGGAGGGTCCTCACTTATATACTGGGCATGACGTGTATGTTATGGAATAGATTATTGGCCACTCTGGGTCTCAGTCGTGAACCTAAGATCAAATCCTAGGCCAGTAACTGGGGCTGTGCTCCCTCCCAGCTTCTCTGGTCTGCCGACCTTGGCAGTGGCTTTAACATCACTTCTTATCAGCTTTCTTCTGAGCACAAATCCCAAACACAGCCTCTTGCTAGCCATTATGAAGAAAGTTAACTCTGTCTCTGCTTAACCCAGGACAATGGTATAGTCAATAAAATAGTGCATGCTCAATGAGGAGTGGTCATGCCTCGGAGGTGGGCAACTTTTGGGACAGAGATGTGTTCCTCTGGGAGGAACTGGGAGGTGCTGGGGAACCCCAGCAGCCCACTGGGCAGGGGCAAATACCCCAGCGCAGAAAATTATTTTAACATCTCTCTGAATCTTTTAACTATAAGAACATTCAGTAGTTGGCATAACACTGAACAGTTTTCCTCTTCCATACCTTCCTAGATTGTGTCAAGAATAAAAGACAAGCTCATCCCTCAGCTTTAGTGAAACATTTTGCTTAAAAGCAAATGCAAAGCTCCTGTTCAAAAGACCTTTAAAGGTCATTTTTGAGCACCCCTTGTCCTGTACTCCTGTGCTTTTTGTCTGTGATTCTGCCCTTTTGAGATCAGCACGGTGACTCAGGAGATGTTAGACTTGTGACCAGAAATACTACACCCAGGTGTGGATCCTAGCTTCCTGTACAGTAAATCTTGCTTAACCCAGCAAACACGAGTAATGTTTATGAGAGCTCTGGAAGTGTGCATGGTATCCAAATCTGCCTATTTTGTTTAGAACAGAAACTTAGTTGCCTGATTCTTCAGTACGGCAGAGATTTAAGGTTCCTGAAAAAAAGATATTTTCCTGTATTGACAATCAAATTAGATGAGGTGATTGTCCAAATTACGTCAAAGTCCTCATTTCTGGGTGGGCACAGCCAGCAGCAGCCTTTATTCGGCACGGTCCCCTTTCCAAAGGCACTCCTTGCCCTTGCCACCCATTGCTGACAGCTCTCCCACTGAAAAGGGTGGCCTCCGTGACAGCTAGAGCAGCCCCAAACGGACTCTCTGGAGCTCCTCGCAGCTTCCTGGCACGGCTGCCTGTCTCTGGGCCTTTGCACGGCGCTACAACAGCCTTGGCTTCTCCCCCATGCTAAAGGACACAGAAGAAAGGGCCTCAGCTCTCTGGCCGGGGACAGCAGTCCGCAGCGCAGCTGGCACACACTTACTCTTCCCGTGCTCTGCTTGGGAGGTGCAGCCCTGCCCGCCCCTCTGATGCTCTCTGCCGTGCAGGGCTTGGGCATCTCTCCTTCTCCTGCAGCTTCTCGGCCAAGGCCTTTCTCAGGAGGTGGGGAAGGCGACAGGGGTCCTCAAAGACATGGCGGCTGGGGCTCTGCAAAGGCAGAAGACACTCTCCTAAACCACTGCCACCCATAGCTGGGGCTGCTGCCCAGTCTTCAGCTGAGGCGTGCCACTTGCACAGGCTTGGCTTGGTCTTCAAGGCAATGCTGCTGATGCCTCGCAGAGAGGTACAGGCCCAAACCAGACTGCCCGTGACACAGCCAGCTGCGGGCAGGGGAAATGCCCGTTTCCTGGGGGCTGTGAAGTGCGTGCTGTACCTGGCCTCGCTCCACGTTCTGCCCCATTCTGTTGGTGTTGTATTTGCGCCGCACTTCCTCTTCCACCTTGCGGCGCTTGGATGCCATCAGCAGCCGGAGCCGTTTTTCTTCCCTCTCAGAGCGGAGGGAGCTTGTTCCCTGGAGGCCGTGCACATACCACACATACAGCGTTAGTCTTCTGGGGCTTGGGCAGGAGGGCTGGGACAGTGGGCCACTCTTGCTGCCTCTTCTGCCTCGGCCCAGAGCCCCAAATGTGACGCAGGGCTGGCAGATGCCTAGGGCGTACCATTCCTGAGGGCTGTGGAACACAAGGAGGGAGCCGCAGCTGTGGCTGAGCTGCAGGTCCAGGCTGCTTTGGCTCCTTCTGGGACTTCTCTGAGATTGCTGGCAGGAATCTAAAGAGGCACGACAGGATGAGCTTGTTGGAGCCCAGTCTGAGCCGGCTGCTCTGGGATGGGCTCACAGCCTGGCCCCCAGCTCCAGAACCAGCAGGCAGTTGTGCAGGATGACCGTGTGTCCTGCAGAACAACATCTGTGGGGCCTTTCGGCATCAGCAGAGGCAACCCGGCCAAGGGGAACATCTCACTTGCACTACAACAAGGTCACAGTGTTCCCGTACAGCCCCAGCCACACTGTTCCTCCAGGACACTCACCTGACTTGGTGAGCTTCTTTGAATTTAGCCCACTCCCCTTGCTTCTCCAGCAGCTTGGCTCTAGAAACCCTCTGCTGAGCCAGGAACACCGGTTCCAGAATGCTCACTGCAAGCAGGAAGCAAGAGAACAACACAACAGTGTCATTGGGACAGTACGGGCCAGCGTAAGGGGCAGAGCTGCTGGGTCGTGCTGCGCAAGGCTCTTGCCAACAGTCCTTGTCACCGTGGAAGCCACAGTTCCAGGGAGGTCCCTATCCCTTGCCCACGCTGGAACTGCTCCAGTGCTGAAATCCTCCTGAGCCACCCGCCTCCCCAGGGCATGGTTTTTCTCCTGCTCTCTCTCGCACCTCTGCCAGCAGCAGGGACCCACCACTGGGAGGAACTGGGAGGTGCTGGGGAACCCCAGGGGCCCGCTGGGCAGGTGCAGCTACCCCAGCGCACGAGAGTTTTCCTCCTTAGGTCCAAACACAGGGCTTGCAAGAGCATCGCAGTCACAGCCCGGTGTTGCTGACAGCTCCAGGCAGAGCTGCTGGAGGGCAGCCCCCAGGGCGGGTGCACAGGCTGGCACAGCTGCGTTCTCTCCCAAGGTCTCGCACAGTGACCTTGGCTCTCCTGCCCACAGGCTGGCACAGCTGCGTTCTCTCCCATGCCTCGCACAGTGACCTTGGCTCTCCTGCTCTTGCGAGGACAAGAGGAGTGCCCACCAGCCCCCTGCCACCACTCAGCTGGGACGTTACCTCTGCGAGCACCCCCGCCCCAAGGTGCCGACTCTCTCCTGGGCTTCAGAGAAATCGCATGGTCCGATCCTCGGTGCGGGGTCTCAGCCACAAGACTGGAAACAACAAGGCACCAGCTGGGCTAAAGGGCACCACGCTCCCTTGAGGGCTGATGCTACGAAGCTGCTGGCGGCATCTTTGGGAGCCACTGCCAAGTCGTTGGGGCTTTCTGTGGGACCTGAGGGGCCCCACGGTCTCCATCAACCTCTGCCAGTGCTTCCCTAGCCTTCCTGCCGGGAAGCTGAGGATCTCAGCACACAGCCCTCCTTGCTGCCCCCCACAGACCCTCCCACCTCTCTCTCTCTCAAGTCACGTGCAGAGCAGACTGGCCGCTTCTCCTGCACTCTCCACGTTGTGGAGGAGCGAGCGGCAGGCGGAACGAGAAGCTCTCCTGGGAACGAGCTGGTCTTGACAACGTTTGGCAGGAGAGGAGCCTCGGCAAGAGGGTGTCCCCACAGAAGGGGCTGAGCAGCTGCTCCCTTGACCAGCCAGGGGCTGCAGAAACCATCCTGCTCACCTTGGCAGCGTGATCACCTCGTCTTCTCTGAGACGGCTAAACTCATTTTTGCCCGGGAAGGCCACGATACCCAGCATCTTGGAGTCCTGCAAGGGGACAGACACACGTCAGCAGACGCCCAGGACACATGCTGCTTGCTCACAGAGGTGGCAAACCATCTCGCTGCTCAAAGACACAAAGGCTGCCTCTCAGAAAGCTGGGCTTATTGAGAGCAAGCCTAGGCCAGGAGGCGAGGCAGGTGATGGCAGCCAAGAGAAGGCAGCTGGAGAGAGCTCTGACAGCATTGCCACAGAGTCATGAGGAGGAGCCCCGGAAAAATGACAAGCTCACCTCGAGAAGAGCTGTCAGCATGTTCTCTGTCGCATCCACCTCCAGCAGGAACTCATCAAAGAAGGTCATGCTGACGACCTTCCTTCGCACGGCAAGGATGCCAATGCCCTTGAAGGAGAATTCTACCTCCTTGTTGTCTTGCAGGGCACCAGCAAAGAAAAGGAGGGTCTCCCGTACGCACTGCTCCACGATTTGTGGCCGAAAGTGGATGTCTGTGGCAATCTCTTTAAAGTCTAGTTCAACGACTGGTGTTGTGTCTAGGAAACCAGCACAAAGCAACCAAGTCACTCCCACTGCAGTTCAGCCGACTCCGAGACTAGGTGCCATCAGCACCCGGCCCTCAGGGAACACTCTGCCAGAGAGCAATCCCCTTCCAGCTTTGGCCATGTCTCCAGAATGAACCTGATGGACAGGAGAAGGCAAAGAGAAGCTTTGCCTCCTGCTCCAAGGAGCTTTGCCTACAAGCAGCTGGAGAACAGGGTGAGATGGGGAGATGAGGCTGGCTCCCTGGGGAGGGGCGGGGTGCTGCACCACCGCCCATGTGCCCACACTCAGCAGTCTCCACCTTGGAAGAGCCTTTGCTGGGCTGTGTCACAGAGGTATTGGCACCAAGCCAAATGCAAGGGCTTTGCAAGAGAAGCACCCATCTTCTTACCAGGAATTTTGGTCTTTGAACATTTGAGCTTGTAAAATTTCTTCAGCATCCTGCACAGCTGGAACACGGGTCTCTGAACAGTCAAAGCCTTGTCCTCGCCCACCGTGGCTTGTGTTGGGACAAGTCCAAATGTCCCAACTCCGATATCCACCGCCTGAAAACGCAAGCAAGAAGAGAGAGCATTGTCAGTGCTGCGCAGAGGTGCAAAGGCTGCCAGACAACTCGCGTGGCTCTGGGGACGGTGCTTTGTGCCCTGGCTGCTCTGGAGGCCCAGAGGGGCAGGATGGGGCATGGGCAGGAGGCAATACTCACCTTCTTCTGCAAGAGCTGTCTCCGGATGTACCTAGAGGCGCTAGCCCAGACTTTGCAGATTTCTGGAAAGCAAAGGAAAGGCATGCCATGCTCCAAGTCAGCAACAGCCAACCATCCAGCACCCCCCTACCCACAGAGGCCACAGTAGAGTGCACTCAAGCCCCCCTTGCCCTGAGCAAACAGTGCTAGCAGTGGCTAGCGCCCTGTGCTACCAAAGCCACCCCAGGCCTCATCAGGCAGGGCTCTCCATGCAGCCACCAGTCCCCTCCAGAAGACCCTCGCTACAGCTACAGCTTCAGCCCCAGCCCCAGGGTTCCAACAGCTCGACTCCACTTTGTCTTGGCTCCAGTAGTGCTCCTGCAAGGGCCCCCAGGGCCTTACCGGTGGTGGTGAGCTCCTTGAGGGTTGTGAGCTGCTCAGGGTCCAAGGGGCCAAAGAGCAGGTACTTAATCATCTTTGTCCCCTGGCACTGCAGCAGCTGGGGAAGAGGTGCTTGTCCTGCTACAAAACCCCTCTGCTCCTCTTGGCCTCCTCCTTGCCACTTCCCCAAGCGGTGTCTCCAAAGTCTCCAACGCTCTCCCGCGTCCTCCCCTCACCTCCTCTGGCAGCAGGACAGATCCTGTGCAGCAGAGCGCTGGCGAGAGCAGCCCTGGCGTTGCCCACGCCTCGCCAGGGAGTGTGGCCTGAAAACACCACCCGGCACCAGCACAGGCCTCACTCGACCTCCAGACCTCCCAGGCACGCTTGGCACCTGAATTCATGCAGTGAGGCATGCGAGGTCACAGTCCATTGCTCGCTGATGTCACAATCTGCTAGGCAAAGATGTCACCATCCAGCACTCCTTGAAACCACAGTGGGCCGGCTGTCCCAACAAGCACACGGCACCAGCTGAAACTAGGGAGCTGAGCCCAGAGATCAGGGGCAACTTTTCCCCACGAGGACAGCCTGGCAGTGGGGCAGGTTTCCCAGAGAGGTTTCTGCCACCTCTGTGCTTGGGGGTTTTAAGCTGCAGTTGGACATAGCCCTGAGCACCTGGCCTGACCCCAGGGCTGAGCCTGC
>NW_010127304.1:0-392 GCF_000699245.1 Pterocles gutturalis | reverse complement strand
TATGAGTCTATGATTCTATGATTCTATGAGCGATGCTTGAAGGAATAGAGGAGAGACGCAGGAAGACCCCACACCAGTATGTCCATGTCTTTCTTGCACTGGAGAGCCCAGAACTGCACACAGTTCTCCAGATGTTACTCACCAGGGTTGAGCAGAGAGGAAGGGTGACTTTCCCCCACTTGCTGGTAACACTCTTCCTAATGCAGCCCAGGAGGCTGTTGGCCTTTGCTGCAAGAGCATGTTGCTGGCTCATGGTCTACTCACCCTCCAGGACACCCAGGCCTTTATCAAAGCTGCTTTCCATCCAGTTGGCCCTCAGCCTGTGCTGGTGAAAGAAGTTATTTCTCCCAAAATGCAGCCTTGGCATTTTCACAGAATCACAGAATGTTAGA
>NW_010127303.1:0-12759 GCF_000699245.1 Pterocles gutturalis | reverse complement strand
CAGGCTGACCGTGGCAAACAGCTCTGCGATTTTTGCAGTTTGTCATGGATGAGCCGTGAGGACCCGTTGGATCCGCGCGCCCTGCTCAAAACAGCACAATTCCTCCTGCCCGCCAAGGCCCAAACACTCCTTGCGGCCCCTCGAATGCAGATTTAACGCATTTCAAACAAAAATGCATCAAATGCTGTATTTCCACACCGAACATGGGATTTCACGGTCTGGGTGACTTTCATGACATCGAGATTGATACGGACTCTTAATCATAGGTAACAGTTGCTGGATGAAGCCCCAGGGCGAGGGCGAGGTGTCCCAGATGCCCGCCTGCTTTTGCTCCTCTCAGCTTTGCTTTGTTTATTTTCCCCACACCTCTGCACAGGGCATCCACCCTCCCACCGAGAATGAAATGTCAAGTCATCACGCTTTTTGCAAATCACGGCAGCGTGCCTTTTGACCTGCACCAAGATAACTAAAACAGCAGCATGGGAACGGAAACAAATCTGACTGGTTAAATACTCATAATTTGTGGTCACAGGCAGTGTCGCGTAGGCAAAGCTTGCAGCCAGTGGCTTACATGTTCAGGAGCTCCCACGGCGGTACACACACAGCCATTTCAGAGGGGAAGAAGCAACGCACACCAAGGAAGGGTGGGTTTTGTTCACAGTCAGACATCCAGGCTCTCATCTCCAGTCTGTGCATCTGCCGGCGCAACATCCTGAGGCCCATCCTGCCCGGAGCGGGCACGCAGCTGGCACTGCTGGCAGGGAGCACGGCGGGGAGCAAGCGAGGCAAGGCTCAGGCTGTCTGTGAATCCTGTCTCGCTCGTGAAGTTTGGAAGATTTACGCATCCCCAGCTGTAAAATGGTTTTCCTACTCTGTCCAGTGCATCCTTCAATGTTCAGGAAAAGAATGGCTTATCTTGGCACATTAGCATTACCATTCTTAAGCCACTTGATCTGAATTTCCACCAATTAACAGGGATTTTCCCAGCCATGAGTTTTCCCATCGCAGTCAGAAACAGATGCAAACGTGTCACCTCCAAACTGAGATCCTGACCCTGCATGTCCTTGGTGCCTGGGCTATCCCCAGAGGATGTCCCCACCCACCTGCAGCGCTCCAGTCTGCCCCATGCATCACCACAGCTCTCAAACCAGACAGTTCTCAAGTCAGGTCTCCTACCAGCTCTTTTATTTCTGTTAATGGGTCTACAGGTGCAGCTGAGAGTCTCCACACTTGGCAGAGGGGCTGGGGCTCTGGCAAGGCTCACAGTCCCTCCCACTACTGACCTGGAAGAGGGGAAGAGCAACTAGAGACAGCACAACCGGTCCGTGACCTGCCGTCAGGAGCCCCAGACTGCATTCAGTCACCTCTAAGGGTTAACACGGGCTCAGTCCTCAAGAGACCACCCTGACTTCTCTCCAGTTTTCCTCTCAGTAATTTGATCGTTGCTCTCAGAGGCACGGGCCAGAGGAGGTGGGCTGGAGTCCCCTCCCTGACCCGGCTCCATCACATCTCCTGATTTCCACCACGCTGCTGGGCTGGGGCCAGCTCTACACCCCCAGCTGAGCTCCCCTGCTCTGAGGCACCTCTGATCCCTTCGCCTGGGGACACTCCGGTGGATAAAACCTCCTTGAAGAGCCGAGTCTCACCTTGCCTACCCACCCAATGCCTCCCCAGGGCCAAAACACCATGGAGCAGGAGGCCAACAGCTCGCAGCGCAAACTGCCCACCCTCAAAGAGAGGAGGAGGAAGAAAGCTCCGACCCCCGAGCTGGGACAAGCCTTCCTCAGTCAACCGGGCTGCAGGCAGAAGGGTTGGCACAGCCCGGGCACAGGAGATATCTGTGTGAAGCTGGCCACGCATCGCAGGGCCTGAAAAGGCAGAGCCTGCACACAGGAGGCAGCATCCCGCTCCAGCTGCCTCCAGCTCCATCCCCAAATTCTGCCCTGGCTCCTGCATAGGCTCGGGCATTTCTGGAGAGGAAATGGATGGGTCTCAGGGCTTGGGGAATTCTGCACATAGTGATCAGAGCAAACTGCTGTAGTGGCGACCAGAGGGTTTGCCACGAGGTGCAGGAGTTGTCTCATGGAGGGAGAGGTCTCCTTCAGCCCCAGAAGCTACCTGGTGCGGGGAGCCAGCCCCTGGCACAGCCCTCCGGGAGAGGACCAGCAGGCGGGAGGAAAACAGCGGAGCGAAGGACAGCGCTCTGCCAAGACTCCTTTCTCCCATGCATGGGGCCAAGATCAGTTGCAATGATATCAGGCCCATGGAGTGTTTGGAGTTGGCTCGTCTCTGCAGGACACAAACTCTCTGGCACGGAGCTGCACCGTGCGAGGCCGAGCCCAGAAGCTGAGCTGCACCATGTGAACCACGACGAGTGGAAATGAAATCCCATTGAAATTGGAGCGCATTCGACACAGTGCTCGGAGCACAGCCGTCCTAGGGCCAAGCTGGCAGCAGGGAGAACAAGCACTGGTGTCTCTCACCTGCTCACCAAATACACAGTAAACGCTGCTTGGTGTCTCTTCCCACAAAGGAGAGAGCCCAGCTCGCGGGGAGCCCACGAAACACAGGACGGGCAGAGACGAGCACTGCCTGCCACTGGAAGTCTGCAGTTAACGGGGAAAAGTAGGAGGCTAGAAAGAGGGAAAGCATTTGCACGTTTCTCGTGACCTGGATTTCCGAGAAAAGTGCTTTGGTAAGGACCAAGAGGATAAAACTCCAACTCTGGGTTCATCCTGGCAGAGGCATCTGTATGATCTGGGCTCCATACAAGCAGCGAGGGGCCCGGGCTGGGCCAGCTGGCAGGACCGTGGGTGTGTGACCAGGGCTGGCAGAGCTGCCCAGGGCCAGGCAGACATGTCAGGAACCAAGGAACCCCGACTATTCCTGGCTGAATACCTTAATCCAGAAAAATACCTCAAATGGGGGGAAAAAAAAAAGGCAAGAAGCAAAAGCCAAAAAATGGAAGGGAAAGCAGATGCATGTTTGGGGCAGTACTGGAATTGAAAACCCAGACAGTGGGAGTGTGAAAATGAGATTTCCAGACAGACGCCTTCTCTTCTGTGTGACCAGATGACTGACTACAGGAACAAACCATCTGATACCGGGAGATGCACGTCCACGCACATCTCTCAGCGGGTATTTCCAAAACTGCCTTCTGCCCAGTCCTTGCATGGAGGGAGGGTCCTCTTCACAGGCACTGCTCTTCCCTTGTCATCTCCCTACCACGGTGCTATCAGCCCAAGGACATTCTAGGCCCTCAGGAAGGCAATCTCTGGGCTTGTGCTCCAAGAGCCAACAGGAACAGAAAGGTTTCCCTTGGGGGCCGTGCCTCCATGTCACTACTGAGGGGCACAAAAGCAAGAGAGCTGGAACACCCAGCAGAATCACTCAAAAGTTAAACCTGAGAGGTAGGGGGAAGTCTTCACCCGCTGAGAAATAAAGGGAACGTTGCTTGAGCCACCCCATTTGCTTCTGCAGGCAGAGCTGGCACTAAAATCCTTGGTGTGAAGGAGAAAAGAGACTGACCCACCCTGCCAGGGCTGTCCATGAGCTCCATCACCTGCGGAGCAGCCACGCCAAGGAGGGGCAGGAGCAAGCTGGGTGCAGCGCTGAGCGAGGAGGACGCGGGGAGAGCTACCGGCCGGCCGGCCCAAGGCTCAGCGATGCAGCTGCGGTCTGGCAGCTGCAACAGAAACCGTCTGCCCGCATGCTGGGCTGGACAAGCAGGAGGAGAGCAGGGAGGACTGCCAGGATGAGAGGAACAAGAGGGAGGCAGGGTCTCCCATGAGACGGAGGGAGTTGAGGCTGGCAGAGGTCTTCCCGCAATAACCATCGCTGCAGGGCTTGGGTTACCCCGGTGAAGAATCAGGAGGTAGGAAGGCGGGGTTGAGTCCGCCACGCAGGGAGTTCAGAAAGGATCAAGACAGAGAAATGAAGGCGTTAAGAGACAAGAAACATTCCCTGCAAAAACCATCCCCAGCACATCTTTGGTGGTACCTTCTGCCACCCAGCCTGAAGGGAGCCGGGCAGTCCGCTCCCCCAGAGGGGAAGGAAAAAGCTTAATTTAACCTAAAATCCACAGCTGTGTTCAGAAGCACCTCTGGGTTTGCACAGATCCAGGGATCATTTACAGACTGCATAACTGCTCCGAATACAGATGATCTTTCCTTGCTCAGTATCTGTTGTTTCACCTGTCCTACCATGGCAGCAGTTTGATGGATGAATTTAAGGGTCATATCCAGTAGTTTCACTCTGGGTTCTCCCCGCCGCACTGCTAGATCCTTTCTGACATGCAAGTTAGGAAAATCCCATGCAGTCCTCAGCACATGAGACTTCACGGGGAAGGCCACTGAGGGACTATTCTCTTTCTGAAAGGATGAGAAACTCATTCCCCCCACAGCTGGCCCGGCTCTCCCAGGCCTCTCGCCTAAAACACCAGCCCAGCGAAGGCCACTGGCTTTATAAGATTACAGCGACTCCAAGTTTAAGAGGTTACATAAAACATTCACGGCGGGTGCATTAGTGACACAGTGGCCTATATTTACAGCCGGTGCATGCCTGCTGCAAAGCAGGGGTGACCCCGAGGCTTCCTGGAGCCCATGTGCCGGTATTTGGATCGCTTCCATCGGCGTTCACAGCTGGGCTCCGAGGAGCGGCCAAGGGCAGCTCAGATGTCGTCTCTCGGCTCCAGCACCCACCCACGGGCTGTGGCGATGCGCTGAGGGCCGCTGGCAGCCCAGCACCGGGGAGCGCAAGGGGCTGGTCCCAACCAGGCCGGCTGCCGGGGTTGTGCTTCGTGGTGGCTCATGGGAGGCAAGGCCTCTGAGCCGGTAGGGCTGGCTGCACCATGGCCTCCACCACCTCGCCTTGCAACCCTCCTCCTCTATGCAGAAGCAAAATGAAAGGGTCGGGTGGGTAAGGAGAGACGTTTCAGAAGGCAAGGACCAGCCTGCACACGGGGGAGCGGGGAGGAGGCGGCAGCAGGAGCCCAGGCCAGGCGGTCCTCGCGCGCAGCGGGGCAGGGTGCCTGCACGGCCCCCCCTCCGCCGGGGAGAAGGAACAACAACAGGAAGAGAAGAGAACTCGCTCAGACAAAAGATAAACAGAGCAGCTAGATAGTGAAGCCAGAAGCTGCTAATTAACCTCAAATTGCTTCGGAAAGGACTCCAAGCGGAGCGTTCCCTTCTGAAACCCGAGCAGGCAGAGCCGGCCCAGAACATCTGCTGCCCCGGCCCCGCTCTGCCGCCTCGGCCTGCCTCCCGCCATGGCTTTTCCATCCGCATGCCCTGAGCCGGCCTGGGCATGAAAGCAGGAGCAAGCAACCCAAAAAGGAGCTGCACCTTGCTCTTTGTCCAGCCTAAACCTTGTTTGGGTTCAACAACGATGGCCTGGAGCCCTTTATGCTCCCATAAGAGGTGTGCTCATGGAAGGAGCTGCGTGCATCGAACCGGCGCTGGGAGCAGCGAGGCACCCCGAGCAAACCTCCTGTGCCGCTGCATCGCTAAACGCAGCAGGAGCTCAGTTAACAAATACAGCCCTCGCCCCTGCTGAGTGTATTTCATATGCCGTGCGATAAGGAGATTTACGGAAGGGGGCTGAAGTGCAGTTCCCTTCGGCAAAAGAAATAAATGAGAGAGAAAAGTTAAACCGATTGCTCAAACCCAAGGGCCAGTCAGGAACAATCTGGGCTCCTTAGAGCAGGAAATGACACTCAGCTGAGCATCTGTGTGCATATCAGGACAGATTAGGAGCCTGTCAGGAGCTCAACATCAGCTTTACAAGATGATTACATGTGAGAAGGCTGCAGCAAGGCTCTGGACACCAGAAGCACCGTTACAAACGTGTCTGCAGCCCAGGCTGTTTCCAAGTGCAGCATTTGGTGAAGCCCGGGGCTACAACAGCCCTGCTCAGCCCACGAGGGGCCAGGCTGCATCTGCTGCTGCCAGGTCCAGCTGTGTCTGAGGGCGAGGGGTAATTCCCATCCCACGTTAGTCAAGGAGAGGTTGTGGCACCAGCTTGAATGGTAACAGGCCTGGTTCTAACACTTCCCTAGTCTGGATTACCAGACGTGCAAACATTAAGATTCTGCGTTGTCCCCATATTTTCAGATTAGGAAGGGCTACATAAAGCCTTCATCCACAGATCCAGCCCTCACTTCACACCGTGCAGAGGTCCTGGGCTGTAGGAAGATAACACTTTTGGGTCCAGAAATGCTCCTGTGGGGTACCCTGCTGCTACTGTAGAGGCTCCTGCACCTCTAGTGCTCAACCAGGTCACCTACAACTGCCGGAGAGCAGCAGCAACACAGAGCTCAGCTTGGGGCACAGAGCAGCCCCGGGATCCTCGGCACAGCCAAGGCAGGTGCCCTCCGCCACGGCTGCCCCGCAGCACTGCTAGCGAGACGCCGACAACCCCATCGTCCCAACGTACACGCCGTGCCTGATGTGGGGAGCTCAGACAGCCCGGCCAGCGTGGAGCCAGCCCCTTACACCACGCTGGGACTTATCTGCGTGTGAGCCACGAGGAGCCTACACCTCGGGACGGCCATCAGAACCCGGGCAGCTTGGCCAGCCGCAGTGGCAGACTTGGTTTTTTGGAGCCCCTGACGATAACAGGCAGCACAGAGGATGAAGGGGGATGCAGACCTGCTATGGGGAACACTGATCAACCAAAGGTTTTTCCTTTTCATGCATTCAGACTTTGAACACAAATCTCGATTTCTGCCACCCCCAAAAGCAAACGCTTTCCCCTGCAGAAATGTTTGGTCAGAGAACTCTGGAGCACATCAGTGCCATTCTGGATTTTCTTTTCAATTTCATAACATTTGTGGTGGGGGGCTGAATACTGCCTGCAAAAATAGCGCAACCTCCGATTTTCTTTGCAGTAGAAAGGAGTCTTAAGCAAGTTCAATCCAGCTGTTTTCCACTGCTGTGGTCTCACTTCACGGTGTGTCACAGATGCTGCCCTTCCATTTGCTCTGTGGCTTCCCTGGAAACTCCCAAATTCTTGTCTATAAACACATTTTGAGAGCAAATAAGTCCACCTTATGGTAACAGCCTAATGCTTTCAGCTTCTGGGCTTAAATCCTGCTGGCCAAGCCCTTCTCCGCTTGCACTCGAGCAGCGCAGCAGAAGCCTAACAGCAGGAAAACCCTCCTTGTGAGATGACACTTGGGCGCTGAGCCTCAGCAAAGCCTTGAGAGTTGTGGTGGACTCGTAAGTCATTTGTTTTATCGCAGACTAAAATCTCTTTTAACAAACACTTTTTCTGAAATGAGTAAGAACATCTGAACCAGCTTCCGTGCAGTCAGGCACCTGGACCTTCTCACCGCGTTAAAGGTCGCTCTAACCTGAACATCTCACAGCACTGAGTGGGTCACAGAGGCTCTCCCAAAAGCTGGTGGACAGAGACAGGGACCTGCAGCAGGTCACTCACACCCCCGTGTGCCTGAGGACTGGGGGAAGCAGCCCTAGAGATATACACGTCTCTTCCAGGAGCTTAGTCTAAAGTTCAGCAACATCAATGTCACCAAAAGGATCCTAGAGCTGCCACTCAACATCAAAGAGAGCCTCCGCGTTGACTTCAAAAGGACCTGACATGGGCCCCAAGAGAGAAACATTTCATGTCAGCACTCACAGCACTTTTCCATATTCATATCAAACGAATATCAATCCTGTATCAACCCCAGGGATCCCCAGAGGTCTTTTCCAACCTCAGTTGTTGGAAAGATCCCAAATAATTTTCCCTTTTTTCTTGTTGAAGCCGCAATGGTTAATATGGGCCCTTCATCTCTTTTGCTATTGCAATCCTGAAATATCCGTTGTGACTTTGGGAATATGAAACAAAACAAAAATCCAAAGTGACAAGTTAGACAAGGACACTAAAGTGCTAGATAATGGAAAAATTACCAAACTCTGGAGAGGTAATATATATGGGAAACTGGCTGTCCCACCTGGGAAACAAGGCTTGGACACTTCTGGTGACCACGGAGCTATTGGCACAATTTGCACATAAAGGGACCACGACTGACCACCCTGACCATTCTGATTTATTATCACACAAGCTATCAAAAGCCCATCAGATTTTAAATGCTCTGAAAATATTTTAAAGCTTTCTATGATAGCGTAAACACTCGCTATGAAATACTCATCTTCTATGCCAACCTACTCTCTCCTGTCCCTGCAATGGGGACCAGTATGTCCAATTTGCCTCTCCCACTGAGGAGATTACACCCAGAAACCCATTCTCTACAACTGAGTCACAGGCACATGAATTTAAGGATTTACTGAGGTATGTTTCTAAAAGCCTCCCCGTCCTTTTCTCCTGGGCTGTACTGCAAAACTGTTGAAACATTATCCAGCATTTGATAATCTTGCAACTAAATTTTTAAAAAAGCACCAAGAAAATAACGAACCATCCCAATGTCTGTCATAAAGCACTAATTGATTCTGCAACGTATGGATGAAGCTTGGGTAAAGGATTTGGGTACTGGACAACTAAGGAAGAGAAAAGTGTGGATGTGAACAGTTCTTTCTGAGAACATTCTCATGCCTGAGCAGGGACAGGAATAAGACTCAGTATGGCTCATACCAGCGATCGCTGCTTTTCTTGCTAAACTTCACTTTCTTTTCTTTAGAAAAATAACTAAGAAATTATAGCAAGCAAACAAACAATCCTTGTCTTAGAAAAATCCCAATGCCATGATAAGGTGAGATACGAAATGGTGGAAGAGTTATTGTATTAATGTTGATGAGAGCCCATCCGTGTTACATGGCAAGAAAAACAAACGACTCCCTCTCAGATGGAAGAAAATGTTTCTTTCAGCTGGAGAAAGAAAAACACAAAGCGGCCCAACTGCATCCCTGAAATTGTGCAATTTACTTTGCATATTTGGCAGCAAAAGTGGAAGAAGCAGTTTATAATCCAGGGTTTTCACATAAATGACAGGTTCTTGGTTCCTGAAGGAGCATTTCATTTTGGTATGCTTTTTTAATTAACATTCTAATAGTACGTTAGAATTAAAGGAATACCATCAACTCAAAACTCACACCGCTGATGGAGCATTTTTACTGACTAGTGGCACAGCAACCCCCAGGCTGACTGGAAGTGAAGCGGATCAGAGACCCAGCACTTCCCTGGCTAGTTTGGGGTGTGGATGCAGAACTGAAGCATTTTCTATACAGCAAATTTCTCTGCGTGCCCTGACTGGGCACTTCCCTGCTTCGTGCAGCAACAGGGGACAAGCCTTGAAGAGGAGCAGGCAGCAATCCATCCCAAAGCAAGGGCTGCACGTGACAGCTGGCATTTGGTTTTCTTTAGCCATTTCGTTACGAAGATACAAACTCCTGTATATCTTATTGTTTTAAAATGTTGATCTTAATTGTACTAAAGTGGAAATTATGTCTAAAACAACCTGTAAAGCTCCTTTTTCTGCTCCAAGAGCTGGTTCTGTGTTCCAAGGTACGGAACAAGTGGCGTGAAACACATCTGGAGAGACTGAAAAGGGCCCTATCTGCCTGAAAAACAGTTCAGAATTGGTGATAATCTCCCAAAGAAAGTGATCTTTCAGAAAGGAGCTGTAGCAGGAAGTTCCCCAGGCAGCAATCGGGGCAGCAAAGAGAACCAACTCCACTGCCTCTGGAAAGAAAGGAAAAAAAAAGTCACAAGGGAAGTGAAACTGTGACAATTTTTAAGTCTTAGGGCCAGAGTGCTATGACTGGGCACAGTCCCGTGTCACATGAAAGGTGTGGGAAAATGCTGAAGTGCTGGTCACCCTCACATTTCTAGCTTCAAAAACAGCCTGAGATCCAAACCATGACTTCACGGCTCTGGCAGCTCTGGGTGCAGCGCTGCCAGGAGGGTCTGCGGGTCCCAGCACGGGCAGCATCCCTCTGCACACCTGGCCAGGGCACCCGACCCCTCATGCTGCTCCTGCACTGGAGAAACAGCCCTGGGTACACACAGCCTGAAAACCCAAGCCTAAGTGCCTGGCTGGAATTCTGAGTGAATTTAAGCTCAGAGTTAAACCTTGAAGACATCCTGGTGAGTAAGGCATTCTCCAATTATCTCATCCAGCGTATCCAATCACTGCGCTGACTTTATAAACGGAATGAAACCACACAGAAATTACACTGACACTAAGAACAACACTTAACAGGGCTGCCCTTTGCAATGCTATCCAGGTTTATTCTGTTTACAATTCTGTTTACCGCCCTCATCTCCCCAAATTACCCAGTCTCCAACATGAGATGGAAACAGGCAGAAATTTGACTACTGGTTTTGAGGACAAGATCTTTTTTATGAGTTCTGCTGGGGATAATAAGAACAGATTTTTATTTTTTTTTTCCCAGAATTGGCTGGGCTGCTGCTGCAGAGTGAACATCCAAAATGCCAAACATTAGAGAACATCCAAAATGCCTTGAAAGACATTGCATGTCTCACTGGCACGGCTCAGCACGCTCTGTCTTAGGAAGTCACGGGTTTCTAACTCACATAAAATCTTTTCCTGCATGTCTGAAGCTCCCGATGTCCCATCTGGCTGGAACCCACCAGAGCATCGTGCCCAGCCCGGGGAGAAGCAGGACTCCACGGTGCTGTGCCCCTTTTCCAGCCTGGGGACAAGCAGGACTCCACGGTGCTGTGCCCCTTTTCCAGCCTCTCGCACAGCTCTCACTCCTGGCAGCACCCGGCTTCATCTCACCTCTGTGCAGACCCGATGGCTCTGGGACAATCATGGGAGACACAACAGTTTGTACCAACCAAGTGCTGTGCTGGCCTCAGGCCAGGCACACGCTGCAAGGAATAGTCAGTTGTCTCCAAAGGAAAGATGGGAAACCTCCAGAAAATATAGCAAACATCACTGCTACCTGCAGAAAGCAGCTGGGCTGCTCAGCCCCTGCGGTCGTGGCCGAAACACCAGGGAGGGACAGGACACCCTCAAGAGAAACCCCGGCTTCACGCTGTGCTGGAGTGGAAGTGAAGGGGGTCCCGCCCGCCCATCAAACAGTGACCACCTGTGGCATTATTGCTGGTGCCCCGCTCATCCTGACAAGCCCTGTAGAGCTGTCACTTGCAGGTGGCCACAGCACACTTCTGGGCAACCTCTCCCCCGCGGCTCTGCCAGCAGTGACGGCTCCTCAGCACTGTGTCAACACTGCATAGGCTCGTCAGCCCCACGGCCACTTTACCCTGCCCGGCACATATGGTAGCAAGAGCTGTTGGGTGCTTCAGGACCCAAAGGAGAAAGACAACCCCCAAAACATGATGTGCATATGACCCTGCTCCCATCTGCCCATATGCCACTCCAGCTGCTCGCCATACACCCATCCATGCACCACGCTGCAGACACTCGCCATACACCCATCCATGCACCACGCTGCAGAGACACTCGCCGTACACCCATCCATGCACCACGCTGCAGAGACACTCGCCATACGCCCATCCATGCACCACGCTGCAGAGACACTCGCCATACGCCCATCCATGCACCACGCTGCAGAGACACTCGCCGTACACCCATCCATGCACCATGCTGCAGAGACGCTCGCCATCCATGCATCATGCCACAGAGCAGG
The DNA here is from genome assembly GCF_000699245.1 of Pterocles gutturalis. Taxonomy (NCBI): domain Eukaryota; kingdom Metazoa; phylum Chordata; class Aves; order Pterocliformes; family Pteroclidae; genus Pterocles; species Pterocles gutturalis. The sequence goes on along the minus strand of NW_010127303.1, from coordinate 1,183 downwards.
GATCACTGCTGCGAACAGAGGGACTGCAGCGCTTACACTTTGTCATGGTGCCATAGTTTGCACTAATAGTTGTGCTCACTGTGGGCTGAAAGTGGAGGGGGACTTAAAAACTAGCAAGAGCACCCATAAACGCATGGAAAAAATAATGAGAAAATACAAACCTAGATGCATTCACCAGTTCCAGATACCTGCCACACTGTTCAGCTACTCAGTGTTACAGCAGGGTCATACCCAATGACCCCAGGCTGCTTCTACATGAGCAAAGTGACAAGGAGAAAAGGGAACTATTCACCCTGTCCCCAAGGGCACCCTGCTCTCTGAAGGCCCAGGTCCGTGTCAGTCCTTATCGCACACGCTGCTCCCACACTGCTGCTGACACAGCCATTTATTGACTGATGCAGTAAACCACTGCAGTGAACTTGTTTGTGTTGCATGTAACCCTGCAAAAAGACAAATTATTCGTGCTTCAAGTCTTTGGGTTTTTTTTTTGTTTTTTTTTTTTTGCATGCTTTACGTAGCTAAATGCAGCTTTTTTCCATTGCTTTAGCTGCCTGGTGGCAGTGAGTATCTGCTCGTTAAACACCATTTTCCAAGGTAGGTTTCTAAAAGTGATTTTGAAAAATAAGATTATTTAAAAGCTCCAAAAAAGGCAAGAGCATTTCCTCTTCAGAAGAGCACAGTAATAACTGAAAAGGCAACTCCTGCTAGAGACAAGGAGCAGACAGCACTGATGCTAAACGCAGCCACCCAGGAACTCAAAACACCAGCTGAATGGGAAACACACAGCAAGGACCAGGCTCCCGCTGCACTCAGACTGTCCAACCCTGTGACCGGGGCCAGTGTGACTTCCCAGGTATTTTTAAACTGCATCTGAAAGCAGCAAGCACCAATGCTTCCTGTGACAGATGAGTTTGCAGACAGACAGCTCAAGGCTGGCCACCAGCACGTGCTCGGGTTCTGGGAGCCCACAGGAGTCAATGTCCTTTTGTGTCCCTCTGTCTATAACAGAGGAGCCCGAGGAAAGATGCACGTACCCAGATGGTCTGAAACACAACAACCCAAAAAGAGGTCAGAGCCCCACAGGGACCAAACGGATGGAGGCTGGTGACCACAGACACTATTAGACGGCTCCACACAGAGCTTTCATCATTTTGTAGAATCATAGAATCACAGACTGGTTTGG
>NW_010127302.1:1674-7172 GCF_000699245.1 Pterocles gutturalis | reverse complement strand
CGCTGAAGGAAAACCTCTTTGAGCGGGTGCGGGGGGCTGTCACCCCCCAGGTGCTGGGTGTAGCTGTTTTGGGGGTTAAACACGAAGCTGGGAGCTGTGGGTCGAGGAGGAGCGAGGTCTGAGGTACCTGTCAGCGACTGACAAACGCTTCCAGGGGGAGAAGAAAGGACTTTCTCATTCCTTCCCCTTTAGCTGCTGCACCTGGTGGATGAGTCCTTGACAAGACGCTTCCTGCAGCGGCGTGCGGGAGGAGTTTGTCTCGGTTTTGTCATAAACCCAAGAACTTTCCCAGTTTTCTCTGTTAACAACACACACCTGGACTGTACAGTCCTTTGCAAACCTGTTTAAATATTTGTTGGAAATTCTTATGTCTTAATGGAAGGGGGAGCCTCCTGAGCATCCCCAGAACGCGCTGAAGGTTCCTTTGACTTTACTGTAGATTTTAATTCCAGCTGTAACCTGCACTGTCAGTGTTAATGACTTCCAGGGGTCGGGGGTGCTAATTGCAGCTGCCAGAGCTGTTCCTGCCGCAGAGGGAAGCTGCTGCTGCAGAGATCCAGGCTCACCTGCACGTCGCTGCAGACAGCAGATCCCAAGATACTCTGTTTTCTGCCAAAAAAAAGAAATTTGGTCAAATTTCTACTCCTGCTTCGGGATCCTGGGAGATGCCTCGTCTCCCGCTGCAGCATACACTCATGTTCTGCTCATGATTTTGCAATATCTGCCGACAGATAAACCTTCTCCCGGTGTTGTAAGGACAGCACGTGCTCTCTAGGTTGAAACTTTACTCTTACGATAGAATGGGTGATGTGGAAAATATCTGGTGTTCCTTAGGAATGGGAGTTCTGTGGAAGAGGAGGAAGCGAGCGTAGGTTAATGCTGACTGCGGACGTACTGGGAAGGCTTTGGGAAATGGCCTCTCCGTTCGCTGGCCCTACGGCGGTCGCTGATGTAATTAAAGATCTAGACACTCAGATAGCTGTAAGTAAAGCCGGCTTGCCGCCGGCCGGCATGCGGGCTTTGTCCTGGGCAGCTGCGCATCCCCTCAGTTTGGTGTTTGGTGATCTTACCGGCATGCGAAGGGTGCGATAAGATCCAGAAAGAAATGAACAAAGTGACCTGATGCTAATCAAGTGCTTTCTCCCCTGCATGGTGGGCGAAGATTCCTGCTTTGTGGATTTGGAAAGTGAGGCTTGGGCGTGAACAGCCCGAGATCAGCCTGAGCTACAGCCAGGACCAGCGCACTCAGGTCCCTCCTGATCGTGTGCTGAGCTCCTCGCCCAGAAACTCCAGCTGAGGGCTTGTAGGGTGTGAGTGGAAGCGGTTTCCATCATTAATTGTGTTAAAATTGAGCTGGAAACTTGCTGAGGGTGCTACAGAGTGTGTCGTGGATATAAATCCTCCTCAGAGGGCTGCGTGCCCGGAGGTGCGGCCGTGCATGAGCGTGCCTTGGAGTGAAGCACTAAAGCAGCCGCTTCCCACCCTCCTGTGTGATTTCTGGTCTGTGTTTTGGTGTGAATTGATCCCCACTAACAAAGCTTGCCCTGACGAGGGGAAAATGCCAACAGCCGCTGTGCGGGGGTCTTCAACATCAAACTCTTCCGTAAATGCTGGTTTCAGGTGACAGACCTGTCACTGCTATGGACTGTGGGGATGGAAGGCCCAGGGCTTGGGTGAGTTTCCTTTCACGGAGCAGTGAGGACAGAGCCTGGATTTTAGAGCCTTCCAGCCACAAAATGCAGTCCTTGCCGGTCAGTCTGTGTATTAGCTCCGTGGCCAATACCTTGAATCACTTCAGGCACCGAAGGGTCAACCTGGACGATCTGAGTAACCAGTTAAACCGCCTGAACCCCTGTCTGGTTCGCCGGTACCAGCTCGGTAAATCTGGTTTCATTTCCTGTGGCTGTCGGTTGCCCGCTGCGCAAAGAACAAATCGCAGGTGTGGGTGTGCACTTGCGTTTCCCTGTCACCTTACCTCCCAGTACCCAGACTTGTGCTCTCAGGACTGAAAACAAACCCTCAGTTGTCAAGCCCTCATCGAGGGATCGCTGCAGGCTGGGCTGGAGGTGGGGTGTTGCTGCGAACGAGACTCCAGCCTGCCGACAGCCACTGAGGGAGCCCAACTGTGTCGGCTTCTGACCTGTGTCTCGGACATGTGGAGCGTGGAGATGAAGACTCGAGCGCTGTCCCTGACGTCCCCTGTGTCGCTGCTGCAGGAGCAAGCTGGTCCTTTACTTACATCTTCTTCGGGTGGTCTCTTCCTCCAAGCTGAAATGTGTTCAGAAGGACCCTGAGCGCAGGGCGAGGGGTGGGCACGCCCGGGGGGTTCAGCCGAGGGACGAGCGGGCGGGACGGTGCTGCTGCAGAGCTGCTCCTGGCAAACGTTGTTCTTCATAGAGAATCACAGAATCCCAGAATGGTTTGGGTGGGAAGGGACCTTAAAGCCCACCCAGTGCCACCCCCTGCCATGGGCAGGGACACCTCCCACCAGCCCAGGTTGCCCAAAGCCTCATCCAGCCTGGCCTTGAACCCCTCCAGGGATGGGGCATCCACAGCTTCTCTGGGCACCCTGGGCCACTGCCTCACCCCCTGCACAGGAAAACATTTCTTCCTCACATCTCATCTCCATCTCCCCTCTTGCAGCTTATACCAAGGAATGTTTTCTCTTCTTCCAAACATCACTCCTCCCCTCTTGCTGCACCTGATCTCCCAAATTCTGGGCTCTGTGAGGACACTGTGTCTCGCTCTGGACAAAGACGCGATCGCCCCGTTGAATTCCTTCCCTGTTTGCTGACTGTGGCTTTTTGTTTCCTTTTCCAGTTGATAGGTTTGGGTCCCCACAACCCCAAGAAGAAGCAAGACCTAGATAAACTTTATGATCTAAAAGCTAAAGCCCAACAGATTATGAACCAGTTTGGCCCATCGACCTTGATCAACCTCTCCAACTTCTCGATAAAGCCGGAACCAGCCAGCACCCCCCCACAGAGCTCCATGGCCAACAGCACCGCCGTGGCCAAGATGCCGGGGACGCCCAGCGGAGGAGGACGGCTCAGTCCCGAGAGCAACCAGGTAACTTCATCCCCAACTTCAGGACAACGGGGCAGATGTTCGGACCTGCCTGTGGCTTAATTCCTCTCCTTCCTTAAATTACTCCCAGAAACTTAACGTCTATTATCAGTTTCTGAGTGAGCAAAGATCTTCATGGATTTCTTCCCTCCCAGGCTGGATGGGGTATGGACACTGGAGGTGTAGAGTTTTTTTCAGTCTCAGGAAAATATCTATTGGGGGTGTGATTGGGAAATTCTTTGGTTTAGATGGGAAGAATAAAGGTGCAGGTTTGTAGCCTGCATCTTACCGGGGTGGTGTGAGAGGCGGTGTCGCTGCCAGGAGCTGCCAACTGGGGTGTTTGCTGCTGGAGGGGTGGAGACTTCGATGTGTATAAAGCACACTGCTGCCCGGCGCGTGCTCCGGGAATGTGTCCTGGGCTCTCTGCCGGCTTCGCTGCCACCGTCACCTCTCTGGGAAGTGGAGTCCCCCGACACAGACACCCGCACAGCGCTTCTGCCTTCGACGTGAAGGGACCAGGAGGGGCAGGAGCTTCCCCGGGGGCCCTGAGCCGCACGTGTCTGAGTCTGACCAGGCTGACGGGCTCCGTGCTGAGAACTTTTATGCATATTCTATACGACCAGGTGCCCCGCTGGTGTTCAGCAGCAGTAAAATTCCTCCTCCCTGCTGTGGCTGGGCTGAGAGGCTGCTGCCTTCTGCCCCAGAATAACCCAGCGCTCACATCTCTCTGTTTGCCATTTGAAACTCTAAAGGTGAGAAGCACTAGAGCCTGGAAAAGCTTCCCTTGTGCCCTGGGCACAGATTTAAACCCTGATAGGTTTTCTGTCTGCCTCTTACCACTTCTAGCTTTGCCTTTGTCCCCTCTTGCTAGCAGCCGGGGGCATTTTAGTGCCAGTTTATGCAGGAGACTTCTCCTGGTCTGTTCCACTCCACTTTCTGTTCAGAGCAACCACTGGTGCTTCAAAATGATTCCTTAACACCTGATATTTCTTATCTCTGCCGTTCCTGAGCTGATAGCCTGTGTCAACACAGGGACTCAGGCCTGGGGTGGTGGGGGAGGAGGAGGAGGAGATCTCTTGTGGCTGTGCTGCTGGGCAGCTGCTCTGCTGAGGAAGAGCAGTAAATATTTCCTCTTCTCCCACTCGCTCAGGTTTTAACCAAGAAGAAATTGCAGGACCTGGTGCGTGAGGTGGATCCGAACGAGCAGCTGGATGAAGATGTGGAGGAGGTAGGTACCGACCCACGGCACAGCCGCAGAAAGATCGAATCTGGGAATTTTCAGGAACTGGTGGCCCTTTGCCCAAGGCAGGGGAGGGTTGGTTCAGATAACACCGCTGTGTTCTTGGGCTTGCTGCAGCCTTCAGCCATCTGCGTCTGTTTCTGCGTCCCAGCATTGAGAAGGGTTTTAAGACAGCGATTGTAGCAATTGCCTTTGAAATACCGGCTTCTGCGGGTTCTTTTTCATACTTTCTGCATAATTTCAGCTGCTGATAATGCTGCTTGTCCTTGTTCTGCCACAGATGCTGCTGCAGATCGCCGATGATTTCATCGAGAGCGTGGTGACGGCTGCCTGCCAGCTCGCCCGCCATCGCAAGTCCAACACCCTGGAAGTGAAAGACGTCCAGTTGCATCTTGGTGAATGATTTTTGGTTTTTTTCCCCCTCAGCTGAGAGCTGGGCACACATCCTGAAGTCAGGGCATGGCCATGGCATTGGGATGAAAACCCCCAAGTAGCTACAGATTTATTGCTGCTTAAAAGTATCTTAATAAAATCAGGGGATGAACGGGGAGTTTGCCCCCAACCATCCCCTCTCCAAATTTTGCAGTTGTGCGGTCCGTAGCTGTCAGCCCGCGTTGAGAGGTTTTTGGGACAGAAACTCTGTCTTTAGCGTGTTTAATGCTGGGCAGCCCTCTGCTGCTCTGCTCTCAGGAGGCTTTGAGAGCCGCTGTGCGGTTCACCAGCACGTCTCCGTCACCGACTCCGGGTGGGCGTGCTGCCGGTGCGTTCGTGACGACGAGGCCGCTCTTGCGGTGAGGGCAGAGCGTGCTGACCTGCGTTCTCTCTTCCAGAGCGTCAGTGGAACATGTGGATCCCGGGCTTTGGTTCTGAAGAAATCAGGCCCTACAAGAAAGCCTGCACTACAGAAGCTCACAAACAGGTAAGGGGCCTGCGGTAACGCCCAGAATCGCCCGGTAGATGCCTGATACGGGGAGGGTGGTGCTACTCCTGGCATGATGTGAATTTGTAGCTTCTTCCAAGTGGTTTGGACTTGAAATAACTTCCAGAGGCTCCTCGCCTGTTTGTGCAGAGAGGAAGGAGGTTGCTCTGGCTCCTCTGTGGCAGTGCAACGCTGACCGTGCCCGAAGAGAAGCAGCGACTCGCTGTCTGAAGGGCAGCCCGGCTTGGAAGGGTTCAAAACCAGCTGAGAGCC
>NW_010127302.1:0-1622 GCF_000699245.1 Pterocles gutturalis | reverse complement strand
CAGGAACTTTCAGCTGCCCCTTTGCAGATTGGGTGCTGTCTGTGTGCAGAGGGGACTGAAAACACACTGCCCGTTCCTCTGGGTGACTCGAAAATCCGTACCCAGGCGTGTGGGGGGTTAAATGCTCGAACCGCTCCAGGAGTCTGGATGTTCAGGGCTCCCCGACACGCTGGGGCTCAAGCTCCTGGGGCCATTTGACACCCGCAGCCCAGCGCTCGGGTATTCTGTGAGCCACCCGCGGTGTCTGTGTGTGAGGGTCGGGACTCTGGGCTACCCACCACCGTGAGAATTTAAACTGCAGAAAGCCCGAAGGTGCAGGAGGGTGGAGCAGAGAGCGCACCGCTCCCCTGGGGTGTCAGCTCTCGCTTGGAGCTGAGCAATTCTGGGATTTTTTTCCCTTTATTTTACTTTCCCTGAATTGGGCCAGTGCTTTTCAAGTGTCCGGGCAGGAGCTGCTCTGCAGAAGCTGTTGGAGTTTGTGGGTGATATCGCATGGCAGGGGGTGGAACTTGATGATCTTTAAGGTCCTTTCCAACCCAGACCGTTCTGGGATTCTATCATCTCCCCTCCCAAAGCTCCCGCAGCAGCTGCTGGGCAGAGAGCGAGGAGCCCTGGAGGCAGGGTTTGATCCCAGGCGGTTTGGTCCCACTGCCCCTCGCTGGTGTCAACGTTTCACTCGCCAGCCCCAGGCGTCGAGCAGAGGAGCGCAGACGCTTTGCCTCTGCCTCCAGCTTGGGACAACATGAAAATTCACGGGGACTCGAAAGACCTGTGTGGAAACAAGTCGGGCAGATACCGAGACGCTTTGTTCCTGCGCGGCTGCAGGTTGTTCTGCAGTAAAACCTTGTCTGAGATGCTCGGCTTCCCACGTTTTTCTCTTTCTCATTCCAGAGAATGGCACTGATTCGCAAAACCACCAAGAAATAGCCCCCGGGAGAAGCCGCCGGTGCGTTTTGGGATATCTGCCTCTCCGCTGAAGCCTCCATGATGCCATCTACGGGATATTTTTTTTAATGCTTGACAGAGAAGCATATATTTTTTATTAATGGTGCAGCAATATCTTGACTTTACGAGGAGATCTGCCAAAAAACATTCTACACCCCCTTCCTCATTCCCCCCTAAGAGCGCGACGTATCTCCAAACAAAGACTTTTATTTGTGACTTGAAAGTGGTTCATCATCTAAGTGATTATCCGAGGGATGGAGTGTTTGATCTTGTGTGGGACAGTATTAGAAGCATCTGTAGAGGTTTTTGTTTCCTTCTTCCTGCTCCAGTACTTTGTAATGTCAGTGTTTATATAAATACTTGCGTTTGTTTTACATGAATAAAGAAATTATTAATCTAAAGCCGTGGCACAGCCGTGTGCTCATCAGACAGCCCCTGGAGGAATCGCAGGTGCTGCCGGGTTGCTGTGTGTGGAGCTGTTCGGGTGAGAAATCTCCTTCCCAGGGGCTTTGAAGCGAGGGGAAGGGTTTGTCCGGCATTTTCCGTGCTGCTGGGGCTCGGCAGCAGTTTCCCCTCCTCATGCCCAGCCCAGGGCCCGGTGGTTGCCCATCGCTTGGGTGTTCGGACCGTGAGGGACGCGGTGACCGAGGACAAGAGATCGCGGCGATGCTGGTTCC
>NW_010127301.1:17801-22374 GCF_000699245.1 Pterocles gutturalis | reverse complement strand
GATGATCTTTAAGGTCCTCTCCAACCCAAGCATTCTATGATTCTACGAAACATCTTTGCTGTCTTTTTCTGAATGGTTACGTTTTCATCACTGTCATCACCTTCACCAGATGCTCACTGCTCAAAAGCTCAGTCAAGGGTGAAGGACAAAAACATGGCAATGATGTAAGGGCAACTCTGAAATGATTACTAGATACAAAATCAGTAGCAGTGTGCTAGTGTTGTGAGATGAACAATACATTTGAAAGCTTCTGAGCCGAAAGTGGTTTCATCTTCAATCAGGATATCGTAGTGTATGAGGATTTAGTCCCCTCAGGTATTTCAAGCTCTGTTCTAATATCCAAAGTGTGCAGCTTCCACAGACCTCCAGAGGTCATTTCCAAATTCAACTATTATATGATATGAATGAGGTTAGAGAATATTAATAAGCATATATACTGGTAGAATATGAAAATACATTGTCACTTTTAAAATAAATTAATTTGTACAATTACTGTAATAAGAATTCAGTTCCAAGGCTTACATTGCGTGTATTATACTTGCCAGAAGACATACAAGATACTAATGGTCCAAAGGATGGCTTCATATGGGAATATAATCACATCCAATGATGGCTGAATTCTCCTTCACCAAGGGAATATTTGCAATAAGCCTTCTTTAAATATCTATATACAATTTGACAGAAGAAAAAAACCCACAGCTGTCCTTCTCTGAGAGGATGGTAAGCTGCTACTGCTATTAACTCATTTTGAAAAAGCCTTCCAAATCCTGCCTCCCTTAATGGCTCAACTGTCCAAGATAACCACTGGCAGTGTCTTATCTTAATCATGTTGGTGGGAGAGAAGCTCCAAAGTGAAACTAATCTTTAAAGATGGGAGAATTAAGTTACTTCTCCCTGTAGGCTATGTGTGTTCTCTTTGTTGGAGACTTTTACTGTGCATTAAAATGCACTTTACTTCCAAAGAACAACACATGTTTCATAAGCCACATTTTCAAAAATTAAGACAACATTCTGGTTATTGAACTTGTCCACAAAATGATGGATGGGTCTTCCAAGAAGCAGCAATGAAACAACAATTGGATCAGTCTTGCTTTACTTGTTTGCCCGCCAGAAGAGGCAACACTAATCAGTGCAGGCTCCCTTGGAGTGAAACAGAAACAGCAGGAGTATCTGCATCAGATGATCTGACCGGCAAACTAAAAGCACACCCTATAGTAAAACCTTAGCTTCTTCCTTCCCGAGGGGCCAGAGACAAAACAATCCTGATGCCTTTATACGACAACAGATCTGCCCACACTTCCCTCACGAAAAAACATGGTCGAAAATTGGATCTTTTGGAGATTCTGTATGGAATTTCACATCTATTTGGTTCGCCCTCTCTGAGGTTTCCACAGGTTGCAAGACCCAGCTCTACACATTCACCTCTGTTCAAGCAGGAGGCATCACTCCTCCTCAGGAGGTTAAGGGGGACACCATCCACATCCTTGCAGCCCCTGGGAACGGGAAGGCCTGTGGCTGCGCAGACGGTGCCACACAACGAGGCATCCCCAACCTGCCTTCCCTTCCCGCATAGGGACCAAGTACCACCCAAGCCATTCTTACACGTGCACACCTCCCTGAAATAGAAAACGCCAAACACCTGGCAATAACCACTCCACTAGCTCTCCTGCAGCACTATCATATTACATTTTGAGTATCATACAATAAAGAGCCCTCTGTCTTCATTAAATGGACGAGGAAAGGGCAAACTGGGGTTAGGGAGAGGAGGGCAGCGATGCGAGAGCAGAGAAGCCTGAAAAACATATTCTGTCCTGGATGCTAGGTCTTGGAGATATGTAGCGATGACACCAGGCAACAGCACAGCCCTTAAAAAAAAAACCCCAAACCCCAAACCTTTAGATTGGGCAGAAAATCCCTCCTCTCCACACCATTCTGCAGGAAGTGCAATAGGCAGCTGTAACTTTTCTTGGGCAGGTGCACACTGCAATCTTCACCATATTCAGTGTTTTCTGACTTGAAGCAATCCTTTCTACGATCCCATAACAAAACAGGGAGAGGTCTGAAGAGAACTGAGGATATCAGCTCCTCCATCCTGCCTTAAGAATACAGATACACTTTTACAGTGATGTTAAAGATTTGATTAAGATTGAAGGAGTCCCTTAGCTGGGAGGGGAGACTGTCACCTCCTGGCACAAGAGAAAGGGATATCTCAGCACACTTGTAGGGAACCATGTGTGTACAGCTCTGTTTTCTGCAGCCAGCTGCCATCTGCCCCCCAAGAAGCCAGTGCTGTGCTCCCCAGCTAGAAAAATAGACTTCATAAGGAATTCTCTCAAGTGAGTAAAATAAGCAATGCTGCTTTATGACAGTTTATTCATTCCCTTAAAAATGCTTTATGCCTGTAATATCAGCTTTTGCAGGGTGGAGGACAAAACTAGACACAGAAAGTATTCTGAAAAGAGGGACGTGCTTGTCTTCTCTGTCCCCCCAGCAGTCTGCAAGGTTTCGCACAGAAAATCATCAGGCTAGAAATCAGGAGCAGGGTCGCCATATACTACTTACTCATCCGTGGTGCGTGAGCTTGGAAGATCTATACTATCCCCGTAAATCTCTTCAAAGAGACTGTGTTCCTCAGATGCCCTGCCCCAACAAAACCTTCAGGGAGGACAGAGAGTGCATCAGACATCTTCAGTCTGCAGGGAGAAGGGAAGAGGTGACAGTGCACCTCTGCATCAGGTGTAGCTGGTGGCATGGGCTATCGGGGTGTTACCCTCACAGGTATGGGGAGAACAGGCTGCCTTGCCTTTGAATCCTTTTGCACCCACTGCTGGTTTCTCTCCTTTCTTGCCTGGGGAGGGAGGTAAAGGAGGGAAGCAGCCCCCATCCAGCCACATATCTTGCTATGCTCCCCAACAAGCGCCCTGCCAGGGCAGGTTCCCCCAGCACTGCAAAGATGTAATGTTTGCCATTGCATTACGAGGTCTCCCCCTGAGATCCGAAGGGATGCTGGCTGCTGCAACTGTTCAGAAGGACAAGCAGCACAGAGGCAGCACAGTCTTCGCAGACAAACCCCTCACACGTTATAAAAAGTCAAACACAGAACTTGGATGCAGCGTGGAAAGCAGGAAGCTAATTCCTGAGTGAGACATTTTGTCCAGAAGATTTTTATATGAAATGAGGATTAGAGTCCTCTAAAAAGCTCTCCCAGATGCGAGTGACTGCCAAGGCAACACAAAAAGCTGGAAGTGATCCGTGGAGACAGGGCAGGTGCCCTGAAGCCAGAGGCTGACGGCTCTGGTGGCAATGCTGAAAGGATGCCGCAGTGTTTGCTGCAACACAGCAACACACTTCAACTTGGAGAGAAGGAAACGTTGCAAAAGGACACAATAGGATTTCCTGCAACAATTGAAGGGGCAAAAATACTGTGCCATTAAAAGGCACTTCTCTCTCAAGGTGTTTAAGTTAACAAACACCACAGGAGTTTCAAATAGTAGATTAATTCCAAAGACATTTGCATGATACCCTGTCATACGTAATGAAGAACTAAGATTTAAAGACAAGTTTATGAGTCTCAATTCTGCTAACTGAAGTTTTCACAAGCAAGGACTCCTAAACTGGCAAACTACACGCAGCCCCTTCATGCAGTTCCTCCACTCCATCAACTGCCCCTTCTTGAAGTGACAGCTCTCACATCTATGTTTACATATTAATTATTATCTATTAGTAATCAGATACTATCATTCGAGGTGGGATGGATAATTTTACCAAGGTGTGCTCCTGGGACACAGCTGCTGCAGCCTTGACCAGGCACTACATGGCACCTAGTTAAGCTAGAAACAGCCACAGTTGTTCTTCAGCTGTTACTACCTGGAAAGCTGTAAGAAATCTGGTATGTTCAGCAGAGAAAAAATGTATGTTTGTGATTCTGACATAGCCTGGATAAAATATACATGCAATCCAAATTACCCTTGTAGGAAGCTTCAAGTTGACGTATTAAGAAAACAGATTTTAGAATAACGCTGTTGCAAAATAGTTTAGAACTGAAAAAAACACTCAGCTCAAACAGAGATTTATTCTAATGGACTAGGAGTCAACAAGACCTAAATGTCTATTTAAAAAATAGTGATTTTGAACCTGAAAGTTTTCATTATAATCTCTCAGCCCAGATCAATATAGTGCAAATTCGAACTTTCAAAGCAAATTTAGATTTCCCAAAACTAGGTAGTTTTAGAAGTGATGTAATACCATTGCTGCATCTTCACATTTAACAGAGTTAATCAACTTCCTCTGCATTTTCCCCCATCCCCCCTCAGTCAAAGCAATTCATCCCTCTGTAATTCAGGTAGGCTAGAGGGAAGTGTTGCAGGACAACACTTAACAACTCCTCCTCTCCCTTCCAATTCAAAAGAAGGCAACAAAAGACTCAGTAATGGAGAAACATTGTCTGAATGAAAAGGTCCAATTTTACAAGATTCATCACAAAGTCTTATTCATCAGCAGCCTTGGCACTCTTACTCTTCTCCCTCACACAGACATTTCTGGAATGTGTTTCAGGCTACTGGGGGGAAAAAAA
>NW_010127301.1:0-17785 GCF_000699245.1 Pterocles gutturalis | reverse complement strand
GGCTAAAGAAATGAAGAATCTGAAATCGATCCTGCGCCTGTCCTACAAAACACAATTTCTGCCAGAACCATCAAGCAGAGCAGGACTGTCCCCTTGGTGAGCAGTCTCCCTTCTTCTTCTTCTACTTCAATACTTCCAGTAACACTGACAAACTATTTAGACTAGAGAACAATACTTGTCATTTTACATCAACAGACTTGCAGCTCTTCTCTTACAGTGCATTTGTGATTCTGTACTAAACAGATCCAGAGACTGAGACCTACAGGTTTGTATTTTCATCTGCTTAGCAAAAATTCTACTTGAAATGTTTCCTTCTGCATGGTGATTTACTAACAGACCTGGTAGGATGAGGATACACAGGAATTGTTTCAGGAGGTTTTACCATCATAATTATGAGAAGAATATTGCTCTTGCTTGCTCTTATTCAAAGCTTACAAAAACCAATTATGAGAGCAGAACCAACAGGAACAAGACATTTATTAACTGAGTATTGGACCTGGCATCTGGCAACCTTTATAACAGAGTGCCAGTCTCCTCTCGAAGAACACCTTCTTTGCCCTTCCAGAGGCAGTTCTGCTCAGGATCAAACGACAATCTCACTATTATTCCATTCCCTGGATTTAAACTGATGTGAATTTACCACCATTAGTATAGCGCAAAAAAACTTCCCCAGCGATCTAACCCCTCAGTGTGGTACTACAGTTGTAGGTATTAAAATGACGAAACAAAAATCCTGAAACACATTTTTTCCAGATTCATGTGCAGTGTAACTTCATGCAACAGAATACGGTATGCAATAAGAAATGGACGTACAGAAAATGATCCTGGTTTTGATGAATGTGTCAGCTTGGGAATGCAACCAGAAACCTAAGGAACATGTTTGCCCCACAGGAGTTAATATAACACTAAAGCTGTAAAACAAATCACAGAGTGGGCAGGAACTGCCAGAATTAGTCAACCATTGTTCCCGACAGTGCAAGGCTGCTCTTGGGTTCCAGGTCACGGCTTCCACACAAAAGCACACTCTTACCTCTCCTGAGCCCTGCCCAGTCACCGCTTCTCCTGTGCACCACCCAAGGCACGTCTCCCTCAGAGTAACACATACACCATGACGTCTTTAAGGTTTACACTGTAGCATTCTTACGGTTTTTCATGTTTAATTTCCTTTTTAAATAAAAGACACAGCAAACCAACTACCCAGCAGCACCTCATGCCTCTAGGTTCTCTCATACTCCTTCTCTATGCTAATAATCCACACGACTTGTATTCAGGATGTTTTAAACCACAGTACACACCTCCTCCAGTACGTGAACTATGGGAATAAGAGCTGGAAGAAAGAGGAATACAAGGCAGCCAAAGCAGCCTGGCTAGTGGTGAGGAACAGTCAGCTTCTTGCCAAGGACTTACACACAAATATTTGTAAGACATGAGAGGAATGTTGGGAGTCAAGCTTTTTTTTTTTTTTTTGAGAGGGGGAAGGAGTGGGAGGTGTTACTGAACAGTGAGAAATTACATCTGTGTCTGGGTTCAGCACAAATCAGAACAGGTTTGGCACTTTCTGAAAGGCAGTGTAGATGCAGACAAGACTTAGGGCACCTGTTGTCATCAGTGTCCTCGGCATGGGCTGGAGTGGTCCTCAACACCCATAAACATGATTATGAATGTATGAATATATATAATGGAGAATGATTGTATCTGTCTTATTTTTGTGCCTGTAACATAAAGCCTTGCGCCTTGCTCAAGAACAAACAAAAAAATGAAATGCATACTGTACCACAGCTGGGTTGACGAATGGGAACTAAAAGCAAAGACCTGTTGCCTTGTTTATCTCACTTTGTAGAAGTTACAAAAACCTCCTTAGAACAGTACAGCAAACTGCTAAAAGCATTTTCAGCTTTATTTCTCACAGACAAGTTATGGAAAAATTTTGCAGGAAACATCCAATGCTGAAGTCCTGAATGTTTATTTCTACCATAATTTAGAACAAAGACCTGTACTGCTTTACCTTTTCACTTCTCTCCCTCTGGAATTGCATTGCATCTAAACAGAGAAAGAGTCTATACTTCCAAGTGGAAAACAGGTAAACATTTGGTTATTTAATTTGCATCTGCAAAAGTTGAGCTGATATCACCATTATGTAGAAGTCAAACATTTTAACAGGTAAGAGGATACTGTCTGATTTTTTTTTTTCTTTTCTTCATAAATCAACCCAGGAATTCTAAAGCTATTCTCATTAAAAATGCCCCTCGGGTTCCCGAAGACGTGTGCTGACATGCCAGTAGGATCCTTACAATTGCAGATTTGGGGGGGGTGGGGGGAAAGGGGAGTTATGCTTGAGAAAAGGCTGTGCTGGGACAGACCGCACAATGACCGCAGGAAGGTTTTGGTACAAGATCTTTGCTTCATCAATATGTATTGGGCTGAATATATTAGTAGGATACTTTTGCTGACTTAGATTTTACAACCTGAAAGTCCAGGAATAAGTTTGGTTTATGCAATACACACTACTTCTGAAGACACAGCACCAAGTGAATAACCTTGCTGACAGAGGTCTGAAGACCTATCTGCAAACAGCCTTCAGCTGCACTGACCCATTTCATGCCATGCCTGCTCTGTTACACCTTCTACATGGGATGAGCAAAGCTGAAATTGTTCACCAAGGTCTCAGTCCTTTCCAACTCCTTCACATTCAAATACTTTAGATACCAAGTATTAAGTAACATCCTAAACCACCAAACATACATCGCCTGCAGAATCACTTCTTGAGATGTATCTCTCCCCCACCCCCCTCCAGCTCCATCCTTCTCAGCCATGCTTACGCACCAGTCTGATAAAACAAGCCATCTGTGTACCCATTATCTGCAGATTTAAGAACTGTACAGTACCAAAACTGACACAGAATCTTGCCCAATGAAGCACTGTTATTGCAGAACTTGCAATGATTTTTCAACCAAAAAGAGGTTAAAATATCCTTCTTAAGCACTACAGAGCCTTAAGATATGGGTGGATTAATTCCTTTTAGGATACAGAACATTCGAACATTTAGATATATAACACCAATACAAAACACTGCAAAGAAACCCAGGCAACCAGCTCTAGGTCCCTTCCCAGAGGTCCCTTCGAACCCCAACCACTCTGTGATTCTGTAATCCATCTAAAATATATTCAGTGACTTACACAATACAGAATTACGATTTTTAGTTAAACATATCAAGATGAAGAAATTGGTTAGATATGTTAGAAATCAGAAATTTGTAAAGATGTATTCAAGCATTTATTCTCAGGACAAAACAGAGACACAACCACCAGATAAACGAGGACCAGACCAGGCTGTTCCACACACATAGCCTGAACCCCTCCACTCCCTCAATTCGTCCTGAGCTGTTTAACTATTGAAGGTGAAACGCTCCTGCAGCAATGTTCTCCTCTATGCACATCTGAGGATATCTGACCCAACCCAAAGGAAGGCAATCCTCTGCAGCAAACACAACTAAATCAATAATTGCAGTAGGCATACCAAAGTTCATTTTCCTTATCAATTGTTCATATCCAAGGATGCAATGCTGTGATGCTCAAATCTGCCATCACAATGTTCTCATTGGTACTTTACAAGATGTAAAATAAACACAGGTAGTCGAGAACATGAGCACTAGTCTAAAACTCCATGATTCTGCTCCTCTGATACATTCGTCAGTGAGGTTTTTTATGTATCAGCCTAAAGGACCCAACAGTGAGTGCCATGGCCATGATAAGTACAATAGGGTTACATTTGGATTTGTAATTCATAAAGGTTTTGTTACTGAAACAAAAAGATAATCCAGCAAAGAAGAATTAAAACTGAAACAGGGTTTATCACTAAAGCTGCAAAGACAGAATACCACTATGAGAATTACCCTATGTGGGGAGATAAACTTGGCTATTACTACCTGAAAAATCAGTTCACTCTTATTTTTTAAGCCAGTGAATAACCTGCTTTGGTGTACCAAATCACCCATACGGTGGTTGTCACGAACCAGGAGAAACCTATCCTTTCAAAAAGTCTGACAAAGCACATGGATGAGACTTGCAAATTACAGAGAGGGAACACATGTGTGCTTTATAGCAGTCTAAAGGTTTTCTGAAGCCTTTCCCACTGGATGCTTTGAACAACAGAAGGAACAGCTTAACTTTACCCCTAGGTAATTACAGAGTATCAGTAGAAGGCAGATGTCTAATTAAAAAATGGGAAAAGGTCAACAAGGTTGACAAGTTCTAGACTTGGGGAACTGAACTGGGAACTTGATTCCCCAGAGAAACAAGACTTTGGTGCTTAATGCACTCATCATTATCAGCAAAAGGTCTGGGACAGGAAGAGTGAGATGCCACACAGATACAGACATGCTCCAAGTTCTTCCAGAAGGAAGACTATTGTAAGAAACAGTATCTGCAAAAAGTGGTCTTAATCTTCCTATGAAGCTGTAATGCTATATAACAGCTGATGCTTAGCAGTAGAGCTCTTTTTTCTGATCTCTTCTGGCTGACGGATGGTCAAGATGCCCTCCATGGCAGTATCTGTATAGGTGATGTTTGTGAGTAATCTCCAAACAGGTCATGACAGACAATACTTCGGAAATCCTGATCCCCCTGCCTGATCCCATGGCAGACATGGAGCTGAAAGAGCTCTCAGTGGCTCATGGGCACCCTCCATGCTTTCTTTAAGCCCTACTAAATTCTCTGGGAGCTCTGCAGAAGACTCTTCCCCACACCATGCAGGAGTCCAGTGGGGGGGAATCTCAGTCAGGTAACAAAAGTCTGACTTACGGTTCCCTACCCCAGGGCTCTTTTGTTCCAACCCATCAAAATGTCCTTCGTCCTTTGTTCTGGCAGGATAAGGCCATGAAGGCCAACAGTCTGCTATCTTCAGCTCAGCATTTGATTCATGACAATGCCGCCACACCAAGCTCAAAATAAACAAAATCATCTGCTCTTGTCCTATGCTACTTACATTGCAAACTAGGATATCAATTAATTAATTTTGAAAAGCTATGTGTCAACACAAAGCACTTTCAGGCCAAGTAACTGAAGTTAATCTTACGTAACCTCTCCCAGTACAGGCTACAGCTTGATTAAACACAACTCACCTAGAGTATCACGTTGCTTTTCCATGTATCTCTTGAGAATCTTGCCAGCTGTACACACAGAAGAACAACAGAAGAAAGTAGGTATCACAAAACCTTGGGTCTTGCATCAGCTGGCTATAATGAGCATTGCACAAGGGTGCTCTGATGTGACCAAAGACCTGACAAAATATCAATGGATTAGGGTGTATTCTGGCTACATTTACTCTTACCAAAGGACACTTGTCAGACACATGCCATCTGCTGCATCAAAATGCAATACCCAGTCAGGTAAAATAAAAATCTCCTGTACCAGCAGGCTCTTCACATAGATAAAAGGGAACACTACTAACATAATTAAAGAGAGTCTTTGCTACAGAGACTGCTTTTCCTGAAAGCTGCTCCTCTAGCAGGACAGAATCTCAGCTCCCAGTGCTGAGATTCTGCCCCAATGGCTATGCACAACAACTCACAGATTCATCATCCAGAAATACTTGTACTTGTGTCAAGCACAGGGAGCTGAAAGTACAAAGGCAACACAAATGCCCCCATTCCACTTCACTCCTCCCTGGTCCTCCACCTTCTCCCGCTGGCCCCGCAGGAACCCAAAGGAACAACCCTGCCCTGTGAGCCGCCTCTCTGGGAACTGAAGCTGGGTTTAAAGAGACTCAGCCTCTTAACCCCTGTGGAGGTTTCCCACACCTTGGAAGAAAGGAAAATCTGGAAAAGCCTTACTACACAGGCCAGGCTACTGCACCTTTGTAACCTCAGGATCCCTTAGCACAAGCACCTCCTTGGTCAGCCACCGGTAGGAACCGTGGAGGACAACGTTATTTGTTGCACCCATTTCAGTTTCCTAATGTTTCTAATTTGTTTACAATCCAAAAATAGATGCTTTGGCCTTGAGTATTGGAAAGGATCGTGCAGTTCAGTGTGCATGCTGTATGGTTAATAAATATCTTGAAATTTCAGCTTATCTGAGTCTCCTTCATACTTCACAAGGAGCTAGCTTGTGCAAGGCAGCGTTACATGGAGAACAGCCACATTATCTGTGCACAAAGGCTGCCCAGGTCCTGAAGGGAAATAAGAAGTAAAAAACCAAAAGCAGTGACGGAATAATAGAGAAGGGCAGGCCCATGTTACAGGGACATCACGTTCCTGGACCGTGTTCTCAGAACCAGGCAGGATTTTCCTTCAGGCCTTCTGCACACCTACCCTCATGATGCTCAGCACCCCTGTGCCTCCTCTATTCCAGGACTCTCTTTCCAGACAAATCCCATTTTCACTTTCACAACACAGAGAGTAAAAAAAACCAACAAATAAAACCAAACAAACAAAAAAACCCAAACCCCAAACAACCCAAAATCTCAAGAAGGAGGCAGTTCCTGTCTGATAGGATAGGAATAGATACCCCTTCACCCGTCACTCCTACCAAGGAACACAGTAGGCTACTATGATCAAAAACCACCGCACTGCTAAGGACTGGAAGCCTAACAAAGCTGGAAGAGCAACCAGAAAAACCCATAAGCTGCTCATGCTGGAGTAGACAGAGTTAAAAGAAGTCAAAGATGGAAAAATATGCTCCCAACACCCAAACATTACTAAGGTTGAAGTGAAAGCAGAAAAAAAGAGATTGCAAACAGACAGGTAAAGCCTACAAGAGAGGATGAGGAAAAAAATCCCGAACATAGAGCTATTAAAAAGCCTCAGAAGACCTGTTACAACCACCAATCTGCTAAAGAGAACTTGGAAGAGCATGGGAGAGGGACAAGGATCCTTTTTCACGCCCTCACAAATTATTTTGTAAAGGTTTGTTAAACTACCTTTTGCTCTATTCGTGGTTTGTCTGGGTTCAAAGTGGCGGCTCAGCACTCATTAACCACTGTCAGGAACACAACTAGAAAAATAACAGGGGATTTGTAAGGGACTAGGAGCAGATGAAAGAACCAGACTATTCACAGATCAAGGATGAGAGATTACATCTGAGACAAAAGAGGGGAGAAGATAAAGGTGAGGAATAATACGGATAAACTTTTGGAAGGGGCACAAGATGAAGAGGAATTTTGCTTGGGAAAATGAAACAGACAGCACCAGAGAAAAGGTGGAGGACATCTTCATTACCTTAAAACCACAACAGTGGCCTCATATGGCCAAAACACACGTTGGCATTTCAGCGCAGACAAGATCAAACTTCACTCCTGAACTACACCAAACTTACCGCTACTGCAGCATGATTAAGGAACAATATTCACTCAATACAAGGAGGTAGAAAGGAGGGGGGGAAAGAGAAGGCAAGCATATTACATATTTGTATTCTTGCTTTCCAATCCCTCCATAAGGCCAGTTTTCAAAACAGAAAGAAAACTGAGATTTTCTTTATCTTGTTTACTACTCCCGTGATTGTAACATCCCATGCAGAGCTGACAAGTACCTCTCTGCCGAACACTCTCCATGGAGAATGCACAGCAACTTCTTTTGTAACACATGTTATTTTAGTCAGGCTATCTGCATTTTACAACACTCAGCCTATTGTTTCAACAGCACAGACCTGCATGCTGAATTATAAAAATCGTCCAATATCATATCATCTCAGCTACAGACTGAATTTCATGGAATACGAAACTTCACTGAAAATCATTATACAATGAGACAAGGAAACAAATGTTGGTTGTCGGTTTAGCTTTTTTTTTTTTTAATTATTAAGTGTAAGCCTACTACAACTCCCTCTGGGAGGATGTTTTTCATACAAAGGCAAATTCTTTGATTCTTATTCACATAAACAGATTCATTGAATTAAATGATATGTCACACAAGTAGGAAAATGAGGTTTTGATCCAGCATTACTGTTATAAAATATGGCATGAAAATTCATTTTTTTAAAGCCCAGGATAATAAGCACCCATCTTTAAACTACCTAATAACGCAAAGACTAGTTGAAGGTTTTGTTTTTCAGGTCTACTCTTCTGAGATTTAACACAGTAAACTAATTATAATTTTAGTACACACAAGTTGTTGATAATTACCTCTCTATGGGCAACACTGTTGAATTCAAGTACAAACCAAGAAAATGTTGTTAAAAGAAGGTTAATTATTTTAGTATCATTTTGTTCTTTATCTTCAATTAAGCAAGGCCTGAAAAATCCCATTTTCAGAGCATAAGAGAAGTGATTTTTTTAACAGTACTTGATAAAATCTGCTAACGTTTGCATTATAGACACTTTTAGCCTATCCTGTTTTTCTTGAAAGACCGTGTATATTTGGAGAACTAGCAAGTTTAAGATACACAAACCATGAGAAACTTTGCTGTTAGCAGAAGAGTGAATACTCATACTCAAAATGTAAAGCATGAGAACTAATCAAGTGACTGGTTGGTTGGTTTTTACAAGGAAATAGCACAGACATGCAACGGATGCTTGCGAGCTATATTAAAATTTTAAAAAGTGAATTTACTAATAACAATCAGATTAAGACACTGCCTGGATGGTTAATGCATTTCAAGATCTTAGTATTTTGGGGAGGATGATGGTATACAGCTCCCCAGAATGATGGGAAAATCCATCATCTTAATGTAAAACACTGTAGCACAAACGTTAATTGTGTGCTGAGAAATCCAGTCATAGTTTCAGTCTACTCTGCTAACTCTCCCTGGTTTAGCTTACTTGAAAAGTGCATTCAGTGTTTTTTTCCAAGGCATAGTAACTACATGTTTTGTAATAGCTACAGAGGATTGAAAGAGCAAGATCTCCCTTTCACTGACACTCTGCTGCATCTCTGGGAAACACAGAGCCCAGGTCCCGGATAATGCCAGCTTTACACTGCAGCCTAACGATTTGCGCAACACTTGCTTCAGCTTAGTCAAGGCCAGATTCTTCATTTCAAATTATGAGAACAACAAATAAACCTTTGAAATTCTCCTTTTTTAAGTGCAGTGCTAAGCTCGTCTGGATGTACCACTACCCGTTTTCTTAATTTGCCAGTGTGCTACCAAAACCAGCTCATCCCATGTAATTATATTCAGACATTTGCTGGAGGTACAAAACCACATAAAATATATAAGCAAATTCATATTAATACAGTATTTTAAAAATAATTATTCTTAAAAGCTGGAAATACATGCATCCAAATTCTGGATGCTGGATTTTGAATAAAATATGCTTCCAGCTTCCATACCAACTATTCCACTTTGAGGATTAAAAACAAAAAGAAGAAAAACCTGACATGATTCTAATAACTGAAGCAGCAACATCCTCATATGTACATCTGCAGAGTTATAGACATGAAAGGCTAGATTCGCTGAGAGAGTAATGAAGCCTGGAAGCCAGAAGTTTGATTTCAAACTTTTCAAGCACATGTGCTAGTGGGCAGGGATAAGGGGGAACGGAGAGGAGGCAGAAAAAAGTTGGGGTTTGTTTTTTTTGACTTAAGTTACTCCTGTAGGCACACAACGAATCTGGGAATAATTTTTAAAAATAGGGGGTTTTTTCCATTAAGAAACTCTGCCAAGGACCAGAGCTTATACCTACAAATTCTGCTTCGACTCACTGGTATCACATGCTACTTGTTGCAAGTATTCATACCAGTCTTTTAATTCTGCTGCTCACTTTTCACATTGGGTCCCATCCTGCTTGCAGATAAACAAAGTGTTAAATTCTCATTGAGAAAGGAGTGGATAATTTCTGAATAAGCAAGGGCGGCCTAAATGTAGAAATAGTCAACTTGGTCTGCAAAAACAAGAAGCGGAAGCGAGCTACTCAAATGAGTTTGTATTTGACACCTGTCAATAAAATTCACCCAGGGCACTCTTTGACCAAAACTAAATCCCATACAGCATACTGAAACTTGTTTAAATTAAGCTACTTCACATTTGCAGTCAGTTTGCACATAGCCTGTTAACACAGCTTCACTGAGGTGAAGTTATTCCTGAAGCCACAGTAACAACCCCCAAGGATTCCCCTCAAAGGAAGGAAGGCTGCTTAAAAAAAAAAAAAAAAAAGTCAGTATTATAAAAACTGGACAGCTATGGGATAACAGGAAAAGTCCTCATCTGTATAGAGAACCAGCTAGACAGGAAATAGATGGTACAAGGAAAAAGCAGTCTGTCTTCTACCCCTGCAGCCCCACGACCATCTGCATTAAGAATATACTGTGTTCAATACACCCACTCATCAATCACAGGGGACAGGGAAAGATTACAACAGTTAAATGACAAAACTCATCGATTATACTAAATTATTCAGGATAAGGGCAAGTGCTGACTGCGAAGAGACGTGGAAGGACCTCATGATACCAAATACCCAGTCCGTAAAACAGCTGGCAGAATTCAATACCATTTAAACACAGACTCATAGTCACGGCAGGAAAAAACGCTTTGACTTCATATGCATAATGATGGGCTCTGAACGATTCAGGAATGAGATCCTGGATTTATAATGGATTCTTCCTATGAAAGCATCAGGATAGTCAAAAAGCAGGGAGAGTGCCAGCAATTGCTACTGGAGAGAATAAAACCAAAAGCACCTTTATTTGACTGTCTGAAAAGTTCAACTGCATCCTGAAAGTTGTAACTCTGGCCCTCTCTTATTGGAAAAGGTTTAACAAAACTAGAAGACAAGGAAGGAGAACTTCAAAAAATTAAAGGCAAGATGCATTTAAGCAGAGGGAAATCAGCTTGAAGAAATACTAGATCAGCATCAGATGAAACCAGATCTCAGGCTCAAAACAAGTGAGAAGAAAGGGCTCTTCTCATTAATCACTTTTCAAGCTGTGGTTCTCCTAGCCTTCTCCTCTAGCTTTCTCAGCCTGTTTCCCACTCATTCACGTTCCCTCCTCAGTTTAAGTGAGTCACTGACATGAATGTCTTAAAAGATAATGTCCTGGTTTCAGCTGGGACACAGTTAACTTTCCTCATAGTAGCTACGGTGAGGCTATATTTTGGATTTGTGCTGAAAAGGTAGCTGATAACATACTGATGTTTATAGTTGTTGCCATGACAGTCAAGGACATTTCCAACTTCTCCTGCTTTGCCAGTGTGTGCAGGGGCAGGAGAAGCTGGGAGGGAGCATAGCCCACAATTACTGGCTTAGGATTTGTCCTTAAGTTTAGGATTGAGACCCAAATTGGCCACTGGTATATTCCGTATCATGCACGCCATGACCAGTATATCATGAGGCGCTATCCAGAAGTTCAATCTCTCTCTGGGTTGTCTTTCTCACTTTCTTGGTCAGCTCTTGGGCTCTTATCTCTTTTCCAAGATTGTGGATTTGGGACTCTCCCTGCTCTGGGATTGTTAGGTGGGAATGGGCTGAGCCTTGGTCATCAAGTGGTGAGCAGTTTCACTGTGTACCACTCATTTGTATATTTGTATTATTTCCATTATTACTTTCAATTTTATTGTGTTTTAGTTATTAAATTGTTCTTAACTCACCAGTCTTTTTTTTTCTTTACCCCTTTGTCTCCCCCCATTCCCCAGGAGAGGAGAGGGTGAGCGAGCGGCTGTGTGGTAAACACTGTCTGCCTGCAGATTAAACCATGACAGAGGACAAGGAATTAAGGTGAATATACACTACCCTTTCCTGAAATGAAATGCAGTCACGTAACAGAAGTGAGAATTAGCCAGACACACCACAAAAGCATTCACCTAAACCTCCGAACCAGGCTCAGAGTACCCGCAGGCAAGTGACTTGCTCCGCCACTGGCCACCACACAGGAAGAACTGAATGAAATCTCCCCAGACAGACACTCCTGTCCTAGTCAGCAAAAGATGACCCCTTCTCCCTGCCTTCAAGTTGATAATGTGATTGGTGAAGATGGCCACACAGAGAAGCAGCTGACATGAGGCAGTCTGTTTTTTCAAGCTATGTCAAAAGCATCCATATCACTTGTTAAGTTTTTGAAGGCTACCTTATTAAAACATAAATAAATTAGATTTGTTCTTGCTTATTTTGAGGTGAGTAGCAACTAAGACAGCTAACAGCAACCCCCTCTCTTGACCGAGCTGGCCTCACTTGCTGCAAATCCAGTCCTGCTTTATCAGGCATACAGGTAACTAAGCTGTCCATCTGCAGAGCCATCTCCACTCGCCTGTCAAGACACCAGAGAAAGTGAAATGGATGAAAATGTCACCCAGTGCATGCCAGGTCAGGATTTCTTAAAGCCAGCTTTCTGCAAAGTGATTAAGTGTAATCTTATGGTGGAACAAAAGACCCAATGTGGTAGCTGATTATTCATTAATAAAATACTGTCCTTTAAATTCATGCATCAGCTTACTCCACACCAGAGTCTCCCATTGATATCGACAGACTTAAAGCACAGCTGCACGAAGGCAGGGTGTTTGAGCATACTGAACAACCATTGCATTGGAGGAAACTGGCACACATCACACATTAAAGCTGGGTACCATCTCCTGTGCTGAAGCAAATGCATACCTGTTCAAGGGCTGGAACATGTGCTCCTCCACAATCTCTTTTCTGAGGGGGCATCTGACATAACCCTGACAAGTCCAGAGCAAGGATTTCAGCATGTCTAAGAGACACTAAACCCATGAAAGAAGTGGATATTGCAGGCAGCATGACACAGAGGCAGGAGGAAAAACAGTTTCCAGCACATCTTGCCTCTGAGCTTTTTCCATACTAACAAGATTTTTGGGCAGAGACTCATATTTACCTGTAGGGCACCATATGACAGTGCACAAAAATGGTGACATGATACAAGTTAAAGCATAACATTTATTCTTATTGTAGCTACCTTCAGACTCTGAAATTAAAAAAACAAGCTGGTCTGCAACAGCTGCTGTGACATCCACCTACAACTCCATCATCCAGCACTGTTCAATGAAAAAACGTGCCACTGAAGATAGATACTTCAGCAGTTTTGTTGCCAACAGAAATCTATCCAAACCTCCTACTTCCACGCACGCAAATTTTAGATCTTAAGGGCTAGTCAAAGGCTGAACTTGTATTGCAGTATAACAAAAGAGGAAGAATGTAAATATTTGAGACCAATACAACTAATACTTAGAGAAAAAAAAAAAAAGGGCACATGAAAAGAGCACTGTCTGATTTTACACAGAAGCTGTGGAAAACTATGAATACCTGCAAGAATTCAAAAGCTGCTGTAAAGTTTGGAAAAGACAAAATGATAAGAAAGCAGTGAACTTTAAAAATCTGGATTTAAACCAGAACAGTAATGTCAATGAAAGACTGCAGATGGCAGGCAGATAATTCCACAGCCAGAAAAAAGACCAGCCCCAGCCTCTCATCCCTAAATCATCTCAAAAGACTTCAGCCAGACACAGTCTAATCACAAAAGTGGTCAGAAAGAAAATGAAGGAAAATTACTCATATTAGGCTTTACAGTATACTAATGAACTGACTTAAGCAATGGGTATGTCTTGTAGATATTAGTGCAGTTATTTGAGACAGTAGTGACACGGTGAAAAGATCATGTCCTGCCCAAGACTCTGAACCAGCTGCAATTTCTGCAACTGCAGCACACATACAGACATCAAACTTTTATTTAGAAAATAAAACATACCTAAAACGATTCACTATGATCACTACTAAAAAGTTACTCAAATATTGAGCCGACATATGATTACCATACATTCATGGTGCTTTTTTATTTTATAAAGCTGGTACTTTCCTCAGTGACTGACCCATCTGAGACAATTTAGGGAATTTTGACTCCGAAGTGTATCAGCACTATATAAATAGACTAGCAACAGGTATTGCTAAGATGTCACATTGCAGATGCTGATAAAACCAACAGAAATTATTTTTGACTGACTTAAAGCCATCAGCATCTCAAACTGGAAAAGAAAATAATCCCACTGCCATGCGGACACAACGATGCACACCCTTACTGAATTTATTTCCATCAAATCCAAATACATTTCCTACAATGCAAATGAAAATGCTTTCATCCAACACCATGCCAGGTCATGCACCCAAAAACTTTATCTTCAGTGGCTTGCTTCACAAAGATGGATGGTGTCCAGGTGGGGAAAAAGGCAAGTCATGAGAGAGAAAGGGAAAGTAAGGGATAGGCTGCTTAGAAGCAGCTTGTTTTAAACCAAGATTTGAAGAAGGTAAGATTCACAATTTGAAGAGTACTCCAAATACACTTTTGATCGCAACATAAGATAAAAAGCCTTTTTTTTTTTTTTTGGCATAGGGCCAAATGGTTCTTTCTTCAGGATTAGGACAAACCCTTTAGGCTGCCCACACTCAGCACATCACGCCCCAGCTACCCCATAGCACCCGTATCCTCCACCCGGCATCCACATGAGATGTTTCCATCCACCGCTTCCCACAGATGTGCCCAAATCCCACCCCCGTCGCAGCCAGCTTCCCCCAGGGCTGTGGCTTGGCTGAGATGCACCTAGGATTTGGAGGACCAGTTTGGAGGGACTGGGGGGTGGGAAGGAGGGAGCCACAGAGGAGCAGGCTGGACGGCATGAGTGCAGGCTGTAAGACACAGTCTTCCTGGTGACTGCAAGGACCTTGAATTTCATGCCACACATGGTAGGATCACTGGCAAAGGACCAAAAGTAAAATTGTGCAAGAATAAGCCAGTAATCTACAGTCCTGCACGATATCATGAGCTAACTATGCACTCAATATTGTGTCAGAAGTACATCAGTGAGGCGACTAAGACAACCCCTCCACAACCAGATAACACAAGAATTCAAGTTGTACTGTACAGGTTAGGCCACCCAAGGTGGATTCGTTTCTCAGAACAGGATTGTTTTCACAGGACTTCTTACTCTTTCAATACACCAGATTAATTATTAGCTGTAATGTGCTAGATTTCTTTTAACTTCAAAATCCTGTGCAGTCTTAATGCTTCATTTATAAAAAACTTCCCAAAAATGTGTTCTAAATTGACACTTATTCATTTCATCACTGCTTTTGATAGTATTCTTAGCCCTGGTATCAAAACTACTGCACACTACCAGCATCCTTCCTTGCTTCACTAGCAAGACCTGCACGTCTGCAATCAGATCTCAAGAGTTTTCCAAAACACAAGAAAAAAGTTTTTGTGGCCAAACTAGCATCATCTTGGATACAGAGCATCACTGTGCCACGTACAGCCACATCCTCCAGGGAAGCAATACACGGACAACATCCCAACGTGCACGCATTTGAAAGCTACACAACAAATAAGCCAGGAATTCACACGTTTATTCCTACTCTTCCTAACTTTTAAACACCTGCCTTCACAAGCCCGATAGTCTTTTGAACGGCAGCATGAGATAAACCAAATACAGACAAGAGGAGAAGAAAAAGTTTAGAAAGAAGCCATTACACACAATTCAGTGAAAGGTCACAGCAAGACACTGGGGATTTAATTAATTCACTTTCTCTCTCAGAACTGCTATCAATATGCTGTAACTATTCTTCAGCAGCACCTGCTAAGAGGGAATGGTCAAGACAGAAGTAACTCAGCTCTTCCTAAAGGGTCCACAAGCTAGCAATGGTATATAAGAATATTGGCTATTATTGTACTCTGAAACTATTATGGAGGTTTTTGGGGTCTAAACAGCTAGACATGAGGCAGGGAAGAAAATTAGCCCCTTGTTATACTGTTACGGACTGAGGTCTCCCCAAAGTGCAGCTCTACACCTTCTATTTTTGTTTGGATCACTTTTGAAGAAGTAATATATTTCATTCCTTAATAAACAAAAGGAGCTAAAATGACTTATTTCCATTTTTTATTTGCCCAAAGCAATTACAATTCATTTATGTCTTTGACAAATATCTCCCTAGGCCAATCTTGACAGTGAAATATGGTACCTCATTTGTTGTTTTAAATAAAATACTTCCACTAGTGACACCTTGCACTGATGTATCTCTAAGAAAAGATATGACTATGAGTTCTCTGGAAGTTCACCCAAAGTCCTAACTGTCGAGGGGAAACGAGGAATCACATCTCTGAAATAAATGAGAATAAATAAACAAAACATAGCTGTCACATGGCAATTTAAGAACCTAAAACTGCTTTACAAACATTTATTGTTATGCTACCCATCCAAACAGATAGATATTATTAGTCCTATTATACAGATTTAGAGAGTAAGAGGCAGCAGGGTTTTTTTCTTACATCACAAAATGACTCACTGGCAAAGTCAAGCAGAGGTGAAGCTGAAGATAGATGGAGAAATGCAGCTCGAGGCTCAATCGCTCATTACTATACCCTACAATCACCTCATTTGTGGAGCCAGCTTCCCCCAGTTTCTGTTCCTCAAAAAATAAAAGAGATCTGCAGGAAGTTGGAAGAAAAGCACCTGGATGATCAGGAGGTTGATCAGTTTACTTTTACCCATCATTTACTGATCATTGCATTTCTAGTGTTCAAAGCCAGCCTCCTACGTGAGGTTGATAGCACCGTCTGGGTAAATATCAAGAAGCAGGGGAAAGTGAAAACTTTCCCAACTGAATACTATCACAAAGCCACTTTTCAATTTTATTAGTTTCTTTTCAAACAAACAACAGGTAGAGAAGCAATGAGATTATTACTGTTACAGAATTCCCATCCATTCTCTGAGGCTAACAGGTCCTCACTGACACAAACAAGCATAAATCATCTACATCAGGCATGTGAATAAGGATTTGTATAGACCTTAACCTCTCACCAAAATCCAGAGGCATTATGCAGCCAGACAACTACAGTTTTGGTACATGCAGTGGATGTAACTAATATTTTTGGCTCAGAAATCATTATGAAGTTCTGAATTAGTGTCATTCAAGCATGTCTTGTGGTCTGCAATGCAACTGAAGATCTTAGACGTAACCATACATCTCCAGAAACACTTTGTTTTCCAAGTATCTAGAGAATGAAGATTACACAATACTTAGAACTTGAGTCTGCCAA
Source organism: Pterocles gutturalis (assembly GCF_000699245.1). Taxonomy (NCBI): domain Eukaryota; kingdom Metazoa; phylum Chordata; class Aves; order Pterocliformes; family Pteroclidae; genus Pterocles; species Pterocles gutturalis. The sequence continues at coordinate 818 of NW_010127301.1, read as the reverse complement.
AATAAGTTGTTATAAAAGCTAGCACACCTGGACATATCACATTGAAAGCAACCAAGTTAAGTAAATAACATTCTCCTCAGAATAAGCCATACACTCAAACAGTCCTACTAGAGTATCTGGACCATGGCTGCATAAGAATTTAGCCTTTGTTACATTTTTCCATCTTTGAACAGAGACAGATTTACTGATCTTCCCAATAGATTGCTCCTTTAACATTCGTAGGACATTTTAAGTTCATTTAAATAACTCATGGGGGGAAGATTCACTGATCCACCTGCCAGTGAGACATCTTCTACCCCTCTCAGTGTCTTCCCTGTGAATGAAAGGTATTCAGTAACAGACAACACGTCCTTTTGGTCCATGTGTATTGCAGAAATATCAAACAGAAACCCAAAGGATCACTTCACGCACAGTTATAAAAATACGAAGATACTACCTATGCGTTTTATAAAAACCAGAGCGCTGTCTACAGCCTGTGCTGTAATGCACACAACATCTCAGGGCACGATAAGCCCTTAATTAAGGCTTGCAATAAAACGAACCCTGCAGAACAATCACACGCGTGGATTTTCTAACCCCAGAGAGCTCTGCCAGCAGCCGCTGGGTACTCACAAGGTGCTGAGACCTCAGGGGACGCTGGTGTTTGCAGTAAACTAGCGGAAATATTTTCAGTGGAGTTTTCAGGTGATGTCAACAACAGGAAGGATGACTTTGAGCCAGATTTCCATTTCTCATCAGACTCGGCCTTAAAAGTTGGAACAAGAGCGTGAAGGCTCAGCGGCCAATGCCCCTAACCCCCAATTCCGCCCCTAACCCCC
>NW_010127300.1:0-25192 GCF_000699245.1 Pterocles gutturalis | reverse complement strand
CACCCCTCCGCTGCAGCCCTGAGCCACCACCAGCTCCTCCGAGCGGCAACAAGCTAGAAGAGGGCTGGAGGGGCACCAGCAGGCGTGTGGTCGGCTGGGCAGGAACATCAGTGCACCGCCAGCCCTCTCTCTAGAGAGAGCGAGCATCCATGCTAACTACAGCTCTCGAATATCGAGCACTGAATCAACCACACATACGCTTGCAGTATCGAACGCACATCCCAAAACAGAGTAGGACAGACAGAAATAGCAGGGCAAGTGAAAACATCTCTGGGATTTGGACTAAGCAGTCCACCTAGTGTTAGTTCTCATTCTTACTTAAATAACCAACAGATGTTAAACAGCAAGGTGAGTGTGGTATTAAAATACAGGAAGGGCAAGGACAGATTTTCTGTGAAAATGTCTCACTCATTTCTTTGGTTGTGAGACTCTGGCTGTGAAAAAGGACTCTCTCTAGTGAATACTGACATGTTTATAACCTTTATGCTTCCTTCACTTGAAGTTCTTTGTTCATCTCCTCGCAAGTCCTAGAGTTGGTATGTGACACTTGTAGGTTTTTTTCTGTAACAGTCTCAGACCAAAATACAAAGGCTGGGGCCTGTACAGAGAAACATATGACTTCTGTGGCCTACTGCTGATCCGTTTGTCTGCTGCCTAGCAATTGTTTGTTGTCTAGATCTAGTCCAAACCCCCCAGTCTGTGATTGCAGTGCTAGCAATGGAGGATGACACCCTTCCTTCCAGTTTGGTACTGAACCAGGCCTGTTGCATGAAAATGGCAGAAGACAGAGCTTGAACAAAATCAACCCCTGAAAGCATACAAGTTCAAACCAAGTCCCCGGTGTCTCTTACCTCCTGAGACAGAAGGACATAAAATCTGAGGACTTTGCTACATTTATCTCAGATATATGTTGTTGGTCTCACTGAAGTTCAACCTGCAGCTGCAACAGTACTCAGCACTCGCTCTCTGTCCTACACGGCTTTACAGAGTTATTGCAGGGCAGGCACAGCCTTGTTTTACAAGGGAGAGGAGGAATAGTTGGATAAAGCAGACCAGCTTTCAGGTTCGGCTAATCCCCTTTCTTCAAGCCTGTCACCTAAAAGAAAGATTCTGGTTCTTTCTTCATATACTTTGGCACCAGGCACAGCTTTAGTGCAGGTGAGTTTGCAAAGGCCTCATGAGGTATGAAGAAATCAGTTTCCTCCTGATAAGAAGAAAAGGTGTCATTCAGAAGCCAAGCAGTTTAGGGGCTGGAGCAAATCTCAGTCCATGTAACATACTGTGGGCAAATGCCCACTGGCCACTGGGGGAAATGAAGGTTGGAAAGTGACAGCCACATTGAAGGAAACAGAGTATCTAGCAATGGGAGAGAGACCCCAGGGCAAACGCACCATGGTTGGGATCATCGGTGAATATGACAGGTAATTATAACTAAATCCAGAGGCCGTGGATGCTCACATAAGAGAGGTGGCAGGTCTGGAGGGCATCATGAGGGCATAAGGAAGAGCATGCATCTGTCCATGTGTTGGCGGTATGATTGTTCTTTCTTCTCCTTACTCCCCAGCGCCTTGTCTCCATGAATATGCCACTGAACAGTGATGGGACTGTCATGTTCAATGCCACTCTCTTTGCGTTGGTCAGAACAGCACTGAGGATCAAGACAGAAGGTAAGAAGCTTGCTGACCGCAAGGGTACAAAGGTAGCTGAGTGGCGCTCACACCAAGTGTGCTGAGCTAGAATACAATAAAGGACAACTTGTGCAAAATTATGTCAGTTACTCATATGCAGTACATGGTACAAAAAGCAACGTAAAGATATTTTGAGGGAACAGTGTTTCCAGTTACCTAGAAAGCTGGTGTTTCCCATGGTATCTTCTCAGACTATTGATCACATTCTTTACAATGGTCTCAAAGTTAAAAGTTTTAGATCAATGTCTGCTCAAACAACAATCAGGAGAAGGAAGAAGGGCAAAGAAGCCTCCCCTTGTGCAAACTGGCTGCAGAGCTGGGCGGCTTTTGGACTGCTGTTACCATTGATCTTCTAATCCAAGGGAGGCAGAAGAGCTTGTATTGCGAGAGTCTCACCTCACTAAAACTCCTCCTGTGCTTCCATTAGCATGAGTTAACATCACACTGTAGTGACAGTGGTATTGTAGCCCTAAAGACAGATGAGAAGCAAAGGGGCTGTTAATAGCTTTGCACAGACCAGAGGGTATAGTTGGGGAAAGCAGACAAGATTTTGGGCACAGCTTGTCCCCTTTGTTGCACTCTGTCACCTGCTGTAATGAAAGATATTGGTCCTGAGTTAAAACTTGGCTTCGTGTATTAATGAGATGCTCTAAAAGAGCGTGTAGGTCTGTGATTCACAGCTCAACACCTCTGCTTCAGGAGTGGCTGCATTACATTCCAGGCATGGGAAAGCAGAGACCAGCAGAACCCTAGATTACTGTGCCAGGATTACACTGGCAGCTGAGACAAACAAAGTGGTAAAATTAAAAAAATTATATTAAGGCCTTGAATGTTGTGCTGAACATAATTTTACTGTAGCCAAAGAGGCTCTCCTGAGGAAAAAGCCAACCGCAAGCGCTGTAAGACATCTTGTGTCTTCTGAAACAAAGACCCAAAAAGGACTCAATTTTCTTGTCCATCTTAGCCTCAAACTCTTGGAGTCGTTGCCAGTGAACTCCTGGGAAATTACCTAAAGCCTCAAACTACTTTTTTCCTTGCCGTAGCAGCTTCTTTTAAGTGGCTAGAGCAGGAGTTTGGCATTAGCCCTCCTGAGTCAGACTTCTGCCTTTGATGCTGTCCAGCTATTTCATCCTCAGCAGGTTACTTAGTGTCCCTACTTTCACTGCGTCCTATTAAGAGAGCTACTGCCATGCAGAGCCCTGCGCAGCACACTGAGGACCCTTAATGCTGGGGAGCAATAAGAAAAGCTGCAGGAACAGCACCTTTAGGAGGACAAGGTAGTGGTTTCATACGCCTAGAGAGAGAAGACAGCTTCAATTGCAAGCGGTTTGCATGTACATATATCAAGAAATCAAATTGAATGTGAGTTGTTTGGGAGGAAATGGGTATTTAGAAGGAAAGGATATAAACCAAATCTGCTTCACTCACTCTCAAAGGGGTAGTGTGGCTTGATTAATGCCTCATTTAGCTCAGAGCCCCTTGGAGGAATATGTAAAGTCTAAGTTCAGCTACATAAAAGGCTTATTATAGCCTATGCCATTTTTCAGAGAATAAACATGAAAACCTGGAACAGTCCTCCGAGTCGGATAGTGAAAGCCTTGCACATGCCTGGAGTGCCTTGTCAGAGCACTGTGTGGACTCTCCAAGGCAGACTCTTGGCACAGTGTGAAGAACTTGATATCTGCTGGGAGGCAAGGATTGCAACATGTAATTCTTGGGAAGTGCTGCAAGCAAGCCCAGGTCTTCAGAGTTCTAAATGCATCTTTACACCAATTATTTTGTTCACCAAGCTGTAGTTTCCCATTAACTGACCTCTATTTTCATTATATTTAACCTTCACTGGATCTCAATTAACATTTGAAGTGCTAAATGAGATTGTTGCCTTTCAGGATGAAGTAGCACCATGGTTCTGTTGTTTCTAGCTATTGGAGACTATTAATCAGTAACACAGTCACCTTGCTACCCTGAGATGACTATGTATATCCAGGAAGAAGACCTCTTGCTGTGACGGGGCTTTAGCAATGGTTAGAGCATCTCTTGCACAAAACTTTCTACTATTGAAAAACTAAGATTGCCATGCCAGACGTGAAATTGCTTCTCTGCAGGGTCTGCTTAATTCCTGTCTCTGATGATTTTCACCCTGCAGGTAACCTGGAGCAAGCCAACGAAGAGCTGAGAGCAATAATTAAGAAAATCTGGAAGCGCACCAGTATGAAGCTGCTGGACCAGGTGGTGCCTCCCGCAGGTGGTGAGTGCAGGATCTTGTTGCAGTCTCTGAATCTCTCCCCACCTGCTGCACCCTGTGATCATCAGGTTGAATATGGGGAACAAGCTTTCTTCTACAAGCTGTTACCTGTATTTCATCAGACTGAGGACTGTTTCTGCCTGTACTAACATGAATAATGTTCTCACTGCTGAGAAATCAGGGAAGGAAGAAAAGGTGTATAAATAGGAGTTAGAAGCCTTTATTCCTAGATGTTGCCCCAGTTTGATCATAGGCATTTGCTCCCCTGGACATTACTTGGTGCCTGCTGGGGGCAAAGGAAGCAGAGCCAAATAGCTTCAGGGAGGACAAAGCAGACTTTATCTGACTGCCTAAGAGCTGTGGCCTTACACTCGAGTTAAGGATGCAGCCCCATCTCATAACCCTTTCATATTTAGCAGAACTACCTTTACTATGGCATATAACTCTTTTTTCACTCACATAACTGCTTTCTACTATGATACCTGTCAAAGACTCGTACCTGGGGACATTCCTCAGCCTGTCCAAACCGGTGTAACAGATTGCTGTGGGTTTCTATGCAGTGTCCCTGGTAGGCTGTAATTACCAGGCTTCTGGGAAGCTCCTTTGCTAGGCTTCTTGGGACCTCTGGTATGTGGGCATCCAGTGCGGCCTTCACTGACCTTCCAGGTGGCTCCAAGGGCTATAGCACAAAACAGCACTCGGCAGTTAGTTAACAGTTGCAGCCAGATCTTGAACCTTGTTCAGCCTGCTCTGAAGTCAGTGGACCATGTCTTATAAAATTTCAAGTGGGTTTGGAGAAGCAAGAAGAGTTATCTGGATAAAAACTTATTGTTGCACATTTTGGCTCATTGACAGTTTATACTGAGTGAGAATAGAGCAATAACTGCATTTCTGGGGAGAGGTGATCATTTCGGTTCACTCACACCTGTGCTAGGCACAACCAGACAGAATTTCAATGCAGAGACGAGCAAGATCAGTTCTGGGATGGATGGTCAGTCAGATGCTGTTGGTGAGCTCAGACTCATTATGAGTATGTATTACCTCAGGCTATCACAAGATACAGCAGCCTGTGCTGACCGAGGCTGGGAGGCTGCTGCTATAGCAAGAGTCAATGTGGCAAACCAATACCAGAGACTGCAAAGGTTAAAGGCACTTCACCATAAACAACGTACATACAGAGGCACGTAGCTGTAGGGTTTCTCTGCCAGCAGAGCCAGTCTATTCAGATGCCACATGCACCTGTAGTCTCCTCCTGACTACTTACAGCAAGATCTGCCTGTGGAGCAATCCCTTCCTACAGCCCTACATCCTGATGCCATAAAAAGCAGAGATGTAACGCAGTGCCTAGTGTTTTTGCTGCAAATTGCAAGGCTCACATTAGCAAATACACTGTTTAAAATCAACTCCTTATTTAATTTATTTTTTTCTTAATACCCTTTTGCAGATGACGAGGTGACCGTGGGGAAGTTCTATGCCACTTTCCTGATTCAGGAGTATTTCCGGAAGTTCAAGAAACGTAAAGAACAGGGACTGGTGGGCAAGCCCTCCCAGCGCAACGCACTCTCATTACAGGTGACAAGTGGGCACAGGACGGACAGGGGTGGTACAGTAGAGGTATTTGAACCCACTTCCCTCTCAACCATCCTGGGAGCTGCAATGGGCTAACCCCACTGGAAATGAGCTTGTAGACCCCTTAAATTACCACATCAGTCCTTTTGGATAAACATGTATGTACCACGGGCCACATCCCTTAGCACTGGAGGTGGAAGGCACAAGTGAAGAATATCCACAGTTTATCAATCTCCTGGTAATATTTGAAATTTACATTCCTTTTAGAGAACTGGTATGAAATGTCCAGCAGACATTTGCTTATTACCACATTCATTCTGCCCTTTCTGAAGGAAGTCACTACATTACGAGGTCAGGGAGAATATGTTGCCAGGAGGCAAAATCAGTTAAAAAGCAAAAAGCATACCTGAATGCTAAGGCCATCCAAAGGACAGGGCATCAGGCTCTAAGACCTAGGATCTGTCCACCACTGTGCTGTATGTTCACTGGGTGGCCTACCAGGCTGTGTGAAAGAATGAGAAAGCCCCATTGACTGTACAAGCAGCTCCATTTATGTCCCTCGAGTGTACAGGAAAGAAGAAGGGTAACTCTCGAGTTCCAGCAAGCTAAAATGTGCTGACGCAGACACAGATACAGACTGAGGTCTTGGCATACCCATAGCATACCTCCCTGGAGGGACTCCCTGGAACAGATTACAGTCAGTTATGGGTTTGAGGGATGTCCAGGTCCAGATGCCAGAAGTTTCGCTATTAAATCCATATTTAAGCTGCTGATTGAAAAGAAGAGATTTTCAGAGGCACCAAGTGCATGGTTCAGCTGGAGCTGTGGCTGCTCTAAGGCTTCTGGTTGTGGATCTGAGAACCCAAAGTTGAAAGCATGCAGACTTGCTCAGTCAAGCCTGTGGACATCCTCTTGTGACAAAGCCAGGCGACTAGCAACAAACATTCCTGGGTTAGATTGCTAAGAGTTTCTCCCTTTCTAAGTTGGAGATGAAAGAACAGAATTTGTTGGTGTTTTTCTAGGAGCTGGGGATGCTATATTAGGTAAAAGGGCTTCACAGTGCTTAGGAAGAAATAACACTGCTTTTATTTCTCATATACCCACTCGGAGATATGAAGCTCTATAGTTTGCTGTTTTGCAGGCTGGTCTGCGCACACTTCATGACATTGGGCCAGAGATCCGACGGGCAATTTCTGGAGACCTGACAGCTGAAGAAGAGCTAGATAAGGCCATGAAAGAAGCTGTTTCTGCTGCCTCTGAAGATGATATCTTCCGGGTAAGTCCTGAACAAGTTTACAAGCTGAGGCTAGGCCAGTAGCTGGACTCAAAGAGTGGTACGTTCTCTTTTATGCACTCTGTATTTTCAGCTGGGCCCCTCCTTCTTGTTTTCTAGACCTTAATAGAAAACAGAGTGGTGAACTCAGGGTGCCAGTTCCTGAGATCTTTGCGCAGTTTTTATCCCATTTTCTTCTCAATTGAAGTTTCGCTCACAAAACCTAAAGAAAATCAGAATGAAAATGGCCAAAGAGTCGGAAGAACAAATCAGTTCAGCCATCTTACAGTCTGCAGAGCAGCAGCCAGGCACACTTCGGTGTTTTGTTCATTCCTCCTTTCAGTAGCACAAGTAGTATCCTTCCAAAACTCACACCAGAATCCAATAGAGCTCCTATAGAAGGTGGAACTATTCTGAGCAAGTTACCCAAATCTTGTCTTTCTTATTTCATTCCTATTTCTTGTAATTGTCTCCTCTGGTAATATTTCCTCTCCTTTGGCATTTTCCTCCTTTCCTTACAGAAAGATGCTGTCCTACCATTTCATTACTCATCGCCTAAACAGTCCATAACTGTCTCATTAATTCTTTCTTCATTTGTTCCTCCAGGTGATTAATAGTTTCTGGTGTTCTTCTCAAATTCCCTCCCATGTCTAAATGTCGCTTTGCACTGTGAATACCAGAGAGCAGTTACCTGGTTCTTGCATCCCTACCCATTCCTGCACTCTCAAGATTGGTGGAAGGTGTAGAGACACCTCTGCCTCACCTGTGCACCTGGCCAGTCCTCTGAAATATCTTAGAAAGCTAGCTTTCACAGCCTGTGTGTACCCAGTCTCTCTGACAGAGAAGTCCATGCACTATCCTCTGACAGAGAGAGCACTTTGGTCCTCACAGGTGTTTTTTTTCTTCACCAACAGGCTAAGCAGGAAACACCTGAACTCTTGCACATCTTCTCACTCACAAAGGGAAAATAATTTCTGTTTCTCTGACAGAGAGCTGGAGGCTTGTTCGGAAACCATGTCAGCTATTACCAAAGTGATGGCAGGAGTGCATTCCCCCAGACATTCACCACCCAGCGACCTTTGCACATCAATAAGTCTGGCAACAACCAGGGAGATACCGAGTCTCCATCTCATGAGAAGCTGGTGGACTCCACCTTCACTCCCAGCAGCTACTCATCTTCAGGCTCCAATGCCAACATCAACAATGCCAACAACACTGCCCTGTGCCGCTTCCCCAGCCCACCTAGCTACCCCAGCACTGTCAGCACAGTGGAAGGCCATGGGACCCCCTTGTCACCCACCATACGTGTGCAGGAAGCTCCTTGGAAAATACCTTCCAAAAGGTAAGCTTAGCAGCAAAGAGTGGGTCAAGGGACCAGGTAGAGTGCATGCAAACACCACAGCACTGCTGCCTAGCTGAAGTCATCAACCAGACACTGCCCAGCCTGCAGCCTGGATTGAGCCTTCTGGTTGTCCACTTATGCCAAAGCTCAGGGACACAGATAGGCATCAGCTGACCACTGCAGAGAAGCAGCACTCTCACTGACCAATGCACTTGATTTCTTTGTGCTTTATCATGAAGAAACCTTTGTAAGAACCAAAAGGAGCCTTATTTATCCCTCCTTCACCACAGGAAGGTGTTCTATCAACTGGTAACTGAAAGAGAAAGAAAGACTGCAATTCAGCTCTTCTTTGTGGAAGTCAGTGATTTTTCATTCAGTGGGTCACATCCTTACAGAGGTCACCAGAGGCATTCTGGGAGGTGGGAGGCAAGGTTTTCAGAAATGCAATACTGTGCAAAGCAAAGAAAATCCCCTTCTGTGGACAGTGTTCAGGCTGTCTGTGAGCAGATGACTAATATGAAAGAAGTAGCACTTGTATCAGTGGGGGATTTTTTTACCCTTTCAGTAACAGCAGGAAGGAGCTGGAAATTTTATTTCAGTGCAGAGAGTGGACAATGTGAAAATATAGAGAAATACTGCCCCAGCAAAGGACAGAATAGGACAATTAGACAGAGAAAATTCAGTGGTTGCAGAATTGCCCAAGAAAAGAGTCTGGTGGTTTTTCTATTTCATGCCTTCCTGAGGGAGGCCACAGGAGTTGCACAACATGTGTTATCATCTGCCCTCCCTCTTGCTGACTTGTACTGATGTGATACTGCTAACATGGTGTTCTTTTCTCTTTCTGCTTCCTTGGGCACCTTCCTTGAATTAGGACGCATTACTACGAAACACTGGGACGGTATGTGTCTCTCTAATGCTCTCTGGGTGTAAGACCCATTGTTCACCCCATTGAAAGTCCAAATCCCCATTACTGCTGAACATGAGCTCCTCTTTTTGATGCCAGTAGGGCTGAAAAAGAGGTAATGATCACCATGATGTCTCCAGAAAATACTCCCAAGTCAGGGCTTTTCTGCCTTCAGGCAGGTAGTGTTGAATGGACTGTTTCTAGCTAGTTTCTAGATTTGGGGTTTTCTTAGAGTTTCTAGCTGGACTCACACATCTGGGTAGCCTCTGGTCACAGCACAGTGAAGTACAGCCTGGCATGTTCATACAAAAATTCTGTATGGTTTTGGCTAAACGCAGACTGTTGAATAGGGGCGAGCTGCCATGCACCGATTTCTCCCCTCTGCACCTTAGCAGTTTTACTTGCTTCGCATCTCAGCAAGAAGGTCACTCCGGCACTGTCTTACAGGCTGTTTTATTCTATGACCATTTCTCCCAATGCTTTTTGCTTAAGCCAAATGACAAAATAATGTTTCCTATCCAGTCCCTGAAAGATGAAAAAAAACTGCCACACTGCTCTCTTCTGCAAATGCTAGTAACAGACTGACATTGGTTCCAGTTCCTCCATATCAGTGTCTTGAAGATTCACACTACCTTCAGATTTTACTTTACTCCACAGAAAACACAATCTCAGAATGAAGTGAAATATAAGGGCTGAGACACGAAACAAAGGGACAAAGAGGAAGCAGGCAGGGAATTAAGGGCTGTCACACTTAAGGGTTTGAACAGATCCTACTGAACTCAGTAGAAGCACTCTCCAGTTAGTGATGAGAAAAAAGGGAGCAGATGGAAAAGACAGCAAGGAACAAAAGCGTGAACAGGAAGCAGAGGGGAGAGATGGTGCAGAGTAAGCGATTTGAGAGGCAGAGACCGTACACCACTGAGCTGAGAGGGTTACTGTTAGTGTCTAGGAGACTTCTCTGAAATTAGTAACCAAGGCTTTTTGAACAAGGGAAGAAGCTGTATTTCCAAGAGCCCATCTCAGATTTTACTTTGAGTTCATTGAGGTGTGTCTTTGGAAATGTGGTCAGTGTGATGTGCACATTTATAAAGTACATGTAGTCACAAATGACAATAATACGTATACAGTATTGTTCAGCGTTTATTTAAGAAATTCTTCCTCTGAAAGAGGACACAAAGGTTGTTGCTTTGTATTCATGAACTCTGCAGCTCTGTTAAGTCATTGATTTTTCTATGATAGCTCTTCAACATTATAATAAACTGAGACAGATGGAGCCTGTCATTCTTGTCCTTATAACAGGTTGTCTTTACCATCTCCATATCTTGACTTGTCTTTTTTGCTCATTAGCTCCAGTTCCAGAGACAGCCAGCTGGCAATTGTTTGCCAAGAGGAAGTGTCTCAGGATGAGACTTATGATGAAAATTTGAATGAAGACATTGAGTACTGTAGTGAACCAAGTCTGCTCTCTACCGAAATGTGAGCTTTGCAGCTTTAGTCAAAGTGTTTGGGTGGTTCTTCAATTAAGGGGGAGAGGTGGGAAGAGGTGAAGGTTTTCTACAAAAATTTCAATTTATGGGATAAGGCCAGAAGAATTCAGTCAGACAACTCAAATCTCAGAAAATGGTTTTTTTTTTAATAAATGCAGTTCAGCTCTGAGATATAACATTGAAAAGGATATCTGTCATGTAGGATTTTCCTTCTCCTCTGAATGAGACACCTGAATCTGCAGGCCCTCACCCCACATTCACTTCTACCAACTAAAGTTCCCAGATCTTATCTTTAGAGCATTCTCTGTTTCATGGTCTCTGTTATTGCTCTGGGACCAGCTGTAGCTCAAAGCTAGTTTGCTGCTGCATCCATTTGATAGCATGATCTTCCTGGCTTCCCAAGAGGGGTTATTCTGTCCAATATCAGCTGCTTTTCTAGAATCCCTCTGTTCTCCTTTCCAGGCTTGCGTACCAAGATGATGAAAACAGACAACTTACTCTGCCAGAAAACAACAAAGGAGAGGACACCCGGCACTCTCCAAAGAAAGGGTTTTTGTACTCCTCAGCACTAGGTAACCTCCCAGCATGACACGCGGGCTGTGCTCTCCTTTTCCTCAATTGAGTTCTCACATCTCGCTGGAGGAATCCCAGCATGTGTGGGCATGGGTGTTGCTGATGGCTGCATTTAGCTCATGAGACCAGGAATCCCATGGCACGCATATGATCCTGATCATGCACATGACTACGTTGGCTTTATGCTCAGTTAGTAGATGAGTCTGTGGCTGTTTGGATAGTCCGTGGTTGTTTGGATAGCTCATGTGATCTGGTTGATTAGCCCATCTTTGAATTAGGGGAGTTTATTAGAGCACTGTAGGCTCTCCAAACAATCACCAGGGAGTCACCAGATGGGCTAGCCTCGAGTATATGGTGTTCTGTTCAGGAGGGAGAAAGGAGAGGTTGTCTCTTTTGTCTGCTATGAGTAAAACAGTGAATTTCAGAATAAGTTACTAAAATACAAATTTGCTTTCTGCTCTAATTGTACCTGGAGATTTTCAAGTGCTTGGGTGTGCAGACTATGCTCAGCTGAAATCCATGAATCACAAGATTTTATGAAAGTATCAGGACAAATGTGAGAAAATGAGCTTTTTTATGCAGAACATTTTTCAGCCTTTTTCCTAGGTACTTATGTGGAGCAAAAGGACATTTGGGGGAAAAACTAAAAAAGTGACAGACTAGGTAGTGTAATATTTAAAGTGAGGCTACTGAGTCTTCAGTGAAATCCTTCAGGATGTTTGTACAATTTAATATTTTAAAAGCATTTACTTTATTTCAAAACTTAAAATACTAGCCAATGTCAATTCTTATATCTATCTGTGAGGCCAAATTTGCAGTCAGCCCTTGATATAATAATTCATTTACTACATTCTAGTGAATAGTTATACAGTGATATCATACTAATTTTACTAGTTTTTTTCTCTAGAAAGAGGAAATACATTTTATCGGCATTGTAGCATTCATTCTCTGGGTTATAACATGTTTCCTCCAACCCCTGAGAGGGCGTTTTCTCAACAAATCAATATTATAGATACTTACTATTTTCAGAATTCTAATTTTCTTTCCTTCTTTAGAAAAATGTCAACAGGATCAAGGAGTCCACAAAATATTTTAGTGTGCCATGTAGCTCTATCTCTAATACTGGATTTATTTGCCATTCTTCAGAAGTAAAGCCTGTGCACTTGTTCATAAACATACTTTGCAGTACTTTTAAGTTCCTGCATAGGGAGTACCTTTCTCGTATTTACAGAAGTTTAATTTTATAGCAAGTAAACAATACAACTATTTAAACAGTTCCACCTAAAATATTTTTTTTTCAAAAGAAAAAAAGCTTTTTCTCTCCCCTTCTTTCCAAATTTCTGAAAATACTGAATGTCTACACAACCAGCCCTCCATTCACCAGTGAATCCAATCATTGATTAATTCACTTCAACGTGACCTTGTTATAGACACAGACTCATAAACTGTGGTATGTCTGGCAGCTAAGGGACACAGATCACATGCAAGCAGGAGGCTGATGTCACCTGAGCAGCCTGATGTCCCCTCCTGCACATTGTGTACAGCCAGGCACAGTGCCAGGGCCTCAGCTGCCATCATCTGCCCTGATGAGGACTTTAACTGAACCAGAGAGGTCTGAGAGCACTTCCACTGCTTAGGAGGCAAATGATATCTACTAGGACAATGTTTTAAAAGCAGAAAAAAAAAAAAGCATCATCCAGAATTTTATCTCGCAACTCTTGGCAGTGCTGGTTGGTACATGATGCTTGATGGCTTTTTGCAAACACAGATGCTTTGGGAAGGGGAAGGTATTGAGGGAAAAAGAACAGACCCTAAAATGTGGGTGTTTTTGCTCTATCTCTGATGGGACTACAGTAAAAAAAAAAAAAAAAAAATTGAAATCAGATTACCTGTGCTGTAGTGTGAGTGATGGACAAAGTTGTGTGTGATTGCTGTTTCAGGTCGAAGAGCATCTTTTCACTTAGAGTGTCTGAAAAGGCAGAAAAACCAGGGTGTAGATGTCTCACAGAAGACAGTTCTGCCTTTGCATCTGGTACATCATCAGGTAAGCATTAATAACCATAAAGGGTAGCTGAGATCCTACCATCTGCAGTGCCCCCCCACTACTGCATCCCAAACAACCTTTTAAACATCATTTGGGATATTTTCTCATCCATATCAAATGTCTAATTTTTAGAAACCATATTTGTTTTTTTTTTCCTGCTGTCAGGATTTTTATCATTCCCAGAAGAATGCTAATATGTCCTTTGGAGTCAGCAGAGTTATCATTTTCTGATGTCCATGAAAGGGCAAAATAAAAAACTTGCTATAAGATAAAAATAACTACCCAAATGGCATGCTGCAGTACAACTACACTGGCTTTGATGGTAGTACGCATATGAATAAATTGTGCAGGGTCTACTTTCATATTAATTAAAGGTAAGCAGTAACTGTAATCAATAATTTTAAAATATAAACTGATTCCATGTAATTTATCAGCTTCTTAAGCCCTTTGTAACCACATTCAGCAGCCTAGCAAATGTATGCTTAGGCGGGTACCTAGATGATTAGCCAGCTGTCATAGTTGAAAGTAAATTTATGATGATGCCACTTGTTGTCGCCACAAAAGAAACAGGTGCAGATGGTAGCACCAGCCTTCCAAGTGGCACATCCTGCTCTGTGTGCTCCCTCAGGGCAGAGCAGAATGGCCTTCCCACCTCCTTAGGCTGCCACAGGGGCAGAAAATGCAACACAGCAAGGATGGGAGGAGTGAGAAGTCAGAGCAGGGGAGTGAGAGATGAGCATGCTTGAGGCTCCCTGGCTTTTCTCACCTCCTCTCCCAGCCAGTTATCCTTTAAGGATCAAGTTCCAGAAAGCAGTGGTCTGCAGGAAGTTACAGCTGTGGCAGGGGCAACCAGCAAATGTATTGAGGCAGGGAGGAGAAGGCAGCTTCCCACCTTTCCCACAGCAGCAACTGCCCTCCTGAGACTTCCTGCCCTCCCACAGCAAGCCAGGCAGAGGGAACATAGGCCTCCCACACTCTCAGCCCACCCAGCTGGCAGAATGACCTCCCTCCAACCTGTACAAAGAGGATGGAGCTACTTCACCCTTCCATATCCCACCATGCAGCTCTAAACCTAGAGTTATGGGGTTCTACCCACCCCAGCATCACTCAGACAGACTGCAGGGTTACTCTGAAATAGGCATCTGGCCTCTGGCTGACAACAATCAGCAGTATTCATTTGTCTACATAAACACCAGCCTACAACAGTGCTTAAAGCAAGAACATAGAGTGGAAAGGTTGCCTCTGCTAAGCACAATAGATTCAGTTGCTCATGAATGCCTGAAGGGGTATTCTCACAACAGACTCATACGTCATGATATCTAAATATCTGCAGCTGAAGCTCAAAGCAATCCCTAAGATTCAACCTCCTCAGCACCTTACATTTTGGATAAAAACACCTTGTATATGTTTCTTCCAAAAAGCTGAAAAACTCATTTATTTGTCCTGCCTGACAGATCTAGAGCTCCCTTTGAAGTCCCAGCAGTTTAAGGGATGTGCTGAGGCCACTGTAGCCTGGAGGGCGTGACTTATACAGGTGAATTTTTAAGGACTTGATTCCTAGCTGGAATTTATAGGAGTCTGACATCTAATTCCTGAGAAAATCATGGCAAAGCTTGTAGGTGACTAATAATTTATTCTTTTGTTCGTCTGTTGCTGGTATCATCAGCACAGCATGGTTATCGGTTCCCAAGGATTTCAGTGTCAGATGGACTGAGCTTCACTTAACTTTAAGGTATCTAAAGTTAGCTGCCTACTTTAAACCAGTCAGTTCAGTCTCACTGTGGTCAGCAGAAGGAAAGAGCATCTCCAAAGGGCACGTATAAGTCTCGTGTAAGTCTTGTCCACCAGAGAGCATTTTCATGCAGGTGTCCAAAAGAGACAGGAGGCTGGTGTCTCTCTACACAGTTAGCTTAGAATAAACACATAGCCTTCAGATAGCTGAAGCTGGCCAACTTGAACAGAAAGGTTCTCTGCAACACAATCCACGTGCTTTTGTATTTTCTATGCATTTATTTATTTGCTCATACTAGGCAGTAGTGAGCTCTGTGAGAGGAGCTTATGTCTCTGATGGCATTGCTTATGGAACAAGGCAGCAGTCACCATGAATAAGGCATCAGATCAGCCATGTGCAACAAGAAGCTTCTTGAGAAATTTGTTATAAATGGAGGCTGGACGACTCAGAGGTTGTGTGTGTGATTACAGGAAGGACTGGATGGCTCGAAGTATAATCATCAGATATTGATCCTCCCACCAACAGCAGATGCCTTAAAATCCAGTGGTGGATTTATTGTTATTGCCAACTGCAGACACATCTAAAATTCACATCTGGTATCCGTTCAGGTTCTACAGTAGATACTTACAGAAAACACAACAATTGTCATTAAAAGCTAGTGGCATGGGTGGTGGCAGTGCTGGGAAAGTGAATTGCTGTCTCACCCACCGGAGAGGAGGTGGTGTTTCTGGCAAGGCTGTGGGGAGTGGGGCTGCATCCATCCTGTCAGTACAGTGGCTCCAAGGCTTAAGAACTGCAGTCATGAGAGTTTTCAGTCTGGTGCTTGGCACTAGCGCAGCATACACCATTTAAAGGAAAGCTTGCAAAATGAGTTTGCAGGAAACATCCAGACTGTTCCAGCAGCTGGCAGCTGTTTTCACAAGCCTCGAGACCCTCCAGGCCTTTCTTGGATAGTTTCTCCAGCACCTACTCCTTCCAGCCCTGCTGCTAAGAGCAGGCTCTCACTCGTCTTGTTCCTCCTCTGTCCGCAGGCGTTAGCGGTGGCCGGCCTGAGTCCCCTGCTCCAACGAAGCCATTCCCCCACCATGTTCTCTCGGCTGTGTGCCACGCCCCCTGCTACACCCTGCAGCCGTGGCTGGCTGCAACAGCCCATCCCGACTCTGCGTCTTGAGGGGTCAGAGTCCAGTGAGAAGCTCAACAGCAGCTTCCCGTCAGTACACTGCGGCTCTCGGTACACTGACAACACCGGCTGCAGCAGCCCGAGGAGAGCCAGGCCCGTCTCCCTCACCGTCCCCAGCCAGACCGGAGGGAGCAGCAGGCAGTTTCACGGCAGCGCTGGCAGCCTGGTTGAAGCGGTAAGACTGCAGTCATGAAGGACATGAGCAGTGGCAAGGCCAACTACAAACGCAGCCCTCAGAAGAGCGGGGCAACAGATATATTGCTGCCCACAATGCCAAGAGTAGGAGAGCCCATCTCCAAGTAGGGGTTAGCAGCATGAATGGGCGAAGGACAGTTGGGGAAAATACAGCAGTAAAGAGGGTTGTGTTGGGGTGCGATACGGTTGATGATGCAGAGTCCTAACATATGTCTTTGTCTCTGGTTCCCTACCTGGCTTTTGAAGGTCTTGATTTCGGAAGGACTGATGCAGTTTGCTCAAGATCCAAAGTTCATTGAGGTCACAACCCAGGAGCTCGCAGACGCCTGTGACATGACGATAGAAGAGATGGAAAATGCAGCAGACAACATTCTCAATGGTAACAGCAAGCAGAGCCCCAATGGCAACCTCTTGCCTTTTGCTAACTGCAGGGACCCAGGGCAGGACAGTGCAGCAGAGGAAGAGGTGCAGAACCCGGATTGTAGAAAAAGTCAGGAGGAGCTCAAGGACAGCAGGATTTATATCAGCAGCCTGTAGTTGCCAGGGCTGGAAGCGATGCTGGTTTTTTATTTGTTTCAATGTTCCTAATGGGTTTGTTTCAGAAGTGCCTCACTGTTCTCGTGACCTGGAGTAACCGGAACAGCGTTCTTCATTCATTTCTGTTGGGACGAGTCGCAGAGTTGGGTGGTGTAAGAAAGCTTTTCAGGAGAGCAGATAACCCCAGCATGTGTCCATGAAGGAAGAGTGAGGAGGAAGAGGGGGAAGAGGAGGAGAGCCAGCTCCCTCTTTTTTTCAGTCCCTGCACAAGGAATGACGACTGCCTCCCAAGCACGAAGGGGAACCTCAGCTTCCTGTGGATGGCCCCAGCCAAAAGGACCCTGCATCAAACGGGTGTCTTTCAACTTTGCTTGTAAAAATCATTTTGCACATATTCTGTATGAGCCTCACCGTCTCCATAAAGCCAAGGCCCTTTGATTTGAAAGGAGAGGAGGACTTCTGCTGTGGATTCCCGCACTACCAAGGGGAGGAGGAAGCAGAAGAAGCCCGAGGGCGCCCGAGGGGCAGGCGGCAACGCTGCCCAACCTTGCTGAGACTCCCAGGCAGCGGTCTCTGCCAACCAATCTGAGCTCAGGCAGCCAGTCCTGCCAACCGATCAGAGCTCGAGCAGTCACTTGCTAGCCAATCCGAGCTCAGGCAGTCTCCTGCTGACCAATCAGAGCTCAGACAGCAAGCCGTGCCAGCCAGTGGGAGAGCGGGGAGCAGGCTCTGTGGCAGGGCTGAGCCGCCCTGCCACACACTTGCTGAGGTGGTGGTCGGCTTGTGTAGATCTCTCCTTGTTTTGCAGTTTGATATTTTCTTGAAAGCATGTTGCAGTTCTTATTTTGATTATTTTTTTTTTTTGGAGGGAGAAGGGAGTGTTTACAATGTTTTGTAATCACCTACCGTTTTGTTTTGGTTTATTTTCACCTTTGCAAATGTTAAATTGGTTTGATGATGTTGTATTATTTAAAAGGGGTTTTTTTCTCCATTGAAATTTGGTAGAAGTATAATGATAGACAAGTTTTACCAAACATTATGTACACCAAGAATTTGTAATTTTATTTGCTAGGAATTGAAACCTCCTTTTTTTGTTGTTGTTTTATAATTTAAAGATAGTGGGCAATGCACTTGATATAGTCTTGCACATTGAGTGATTGATTTGGGTTCTTTTTAGTGCTAAGTATATCTGTGAGTGTGGGAGCAATATGGAGCGAGTGTGCGTGCGCGCGCGCGCGCGTGTGTGTAAGTGCATGCAGTTCTCCACATCCTGGTTTGAGCTGCAGGAGATCTGTATCTGGGGCCATCTGAATGCAAAAACAAACCACTGCCTCTGCTTTTGAAAGGAGAATCAGTAACTCTTTGCATTTTGTGTTCCACAAGATATGCAAAAACAATGCAATAATATTAATTTTAAAATACAATTGTAAGTTGTGTCGGCATTAAAACTGTATAGACAAAAAATTGCGGGGGTGGGGGGAAACAAAGAAACAGAAGGCATTACGCTTTGATATATTCCGTGTGATGTTTTATTGCATTGATAATGTTTCTGTTGAAGAAACCGTTATACTTGAATTCAGGTCAGTTTCAGTATTTTTCAAATATTTTTTTAAAATGAATTGCAATTGTGCCAAGCAAAGATAATGAATTGAATTAAGTTTGTTTAAAAAAAAAAAAAGAAAAAAATAATCACTTCTTGTATATTTTGCTGCATGTCAAGTGAATCATTTCGTATTTGGAATGTGCCAAGCTTTACCTTTGAACTTTTAAGTGCTTTTCTACATGTGATTGGGGAAAGGGGTACTACTTTTTTTCCTTTTTAATTTGTACAATGAACAAAGTGTACCTGGTGTAAGTAACTATTCTGCAATCCACTAACAGGTGAACGTTACTGATTTTGCATATCTTGTGTTCATTTTCCTTCTTCCTCACTCCCTTTAAAAACGCATGGTGACATTATTGGTAGAGAATCTTTCTTCCCGAGACTGGGACATTTTATTCAGGCTTTGTTCTCTTTCCTTTTGCTCAGTTTCTCTAGTGGTCTTGTCTCACTCAAGGGTGGCAAGACCCCCAAGCCCATTTGGCAGATCCATCCTACGTATTCAGCTGGCACCAGCAATTCAAGGAGTGGGGAAATATAAATCTGCTTTCAAATTTATTTTATTAAATAGCTGACCCCGATCAATTATAACAGGATCTTTGGATAAGCAAATGCAAGAGGCAGAATTATTAGCAAAGTAAAATTATCCTACCCTGGTCTGGACTGAAAGCAGAGGGCAAGTGAGGGAGAGAGCTCTGGATAGTTGCTTAGGAGAACTGCTACAGTCTGGTCAAGATGCAGATGTTAAGTGATTTGTTTGTGTTCCTATGCACACTCATCCCTCTTCCCAGACTTTAGTGGGTGGGTCAGATTCTAAGTCACAAAACATCTGATGACACAGCATGTCCCAGCTGTAGTTCCCTACCAGCGAGTGTGAACCTATCTTGGCATTCCTCACACCAGTACTTGGCCCTAAACCATGAGAGAGGTGGAAAAACCAGGCAGATATTGTTAGATTTTATGCAACTGATTTTTGTCTAGACTACTGCTGTTTTTTCTCCCTTCTCAAGACAGTTCACAAACTTGCAGATCAGTGCTCAGCTAGGAGGTGTGATCTGACTCAGAGCTAAACTTTCATTCAAATCTTGAGCTTCTGCAGATGTCTGAGAACATCGTCAATTGCATATGTTGATCACATTATTTTTGTAATGCCCTTGATTTTCTTCTTCATTCTCTGAGGCGTAAAGCAGAAATAGCAAAGGGTATTTTTGACCATGCATTTTTTTCAGTGTCATTTTGAACCAGCCAGTAGCAGCTCAAGATACCTTGAAAAAACCCAAATCATTTTAAGCTAGAGACATATGAATCCATTTATATAACCATCTGACATCACAGTCCTTATTCAAGATTTCCCTGGAGAAAGTGACCAGCTGATGTCAGTCAGTCTCATCCTTTCCATCCCTCGTGCCTGTATAGAGACAGGCATGCAAGTGTGTCTCCCTTGGAGAGTTTGCTGCTGTTAGTGCTGAAGTCCTCCAAGGCTGCTTGAAAGGAAATAATGCCATGCCTGGTTGTTTCTGAAAATGAAATCAGTGTAAGGGCTCCCTATCTCATTTCTTCCACTAGAAAGTTCATCTGACCCTCCGAGTGGGAGGCAGAGCTGTTCTCTGCTCCTGAGAAACAAACTGCTGATAAATTAGAGGTGGCAATGGGCTTTTTGGATGCTTGACAGCACGTCATCTTTTAGGATTTTCTTAATGGGAAGGAAAATGGTGGATAGGGTTATGCCCCACCCACATTCCCAGTGAAAGCTGTGACTCCCTCAGGGGTCAGGGCCTACAACGGCCAGGGGAAACCCCGCTCTCTGCTGGAAGACCCCTTTGGTGCTGCAGAGTGGAAAACACGTGACTAGCAGAGAATGCAGATGACTTTTGCAGCTTGAGGGGCAGGTGTTAACTTTAGTAATTGCTGGTGTCAGCTGTGCAAATTTCTCTTTCTGAGGAGGGCAGCCTATTTTTTTTTCATTTGTGGTACTTTCAATGTGCACATTGTGACAGGCCTGAGCAAAGAGCTACTGCCTCCTTCATGTGAGGTAGAGTCGGGGGGGACAGACGGTGGGAGGGCGGGGGCAGGTTTAGTTCCTGGAATGTCCTTCTTTCCCTGTGCATGGGAGTAGATGGTGGGTACAATCACTGTGCTGTGGATGGAAGCTTTGAAGGAACTGATGGCTGAGGAGTGGCATGGAAGGAAAGGAAAGAATGGGGAAAATGATCTGCTGTTTGCCACTGAGCATCTCTGACTTGCAAGAGTACACTACAGACTAAAGACATTTCTTATTAAACAACAAACCTCCTCCCTGTATCAGTCCTGCTCATTATTCCAGGCAGTACTGGGCCAGCCACAACAGGTGCATTTCTTTTTTTTCTTCCTTGTTTCTGTGTGGCTGATGTGATGGGGAAGAAAGTGGAACTCATGATCCAGAGCTGGAGTTTCATTATCCACAGACCTTTTCTGCATCATCTGCCTCTTCAGCTGGACATGTGAACGGTGATGGTGTAGATGCTGCTGCTACTGCAGGGTCCCGCCTGTTTTTTTATCCTGCCCACCACATCCCAGCATGGAGGGACAGCCAGAGAGGTGCCATGTAAAGAATTGCATCTATTTCCGCTTTGTTTTCTGACTCAGAACCCTGCCCCCAATGACTACAATGGTGACAACAACAACAAAAAAAGGGCAAATGCATTTTTTACATTTCTTGATGATTTCCAAAGCAATGTATCATTGCTTTCTTTAGACTGACGCCAATATAACAGTTGTATGGGTCTCAGCCAGGCTCCTGTGTCTTTTCTGCCTGATAGTTTCAGATTGCTGTATGAAAAGTATGCGCGTTTGCACACAGACACAATCATACAAGGTGATGGCACCGCGAGCCCGTGGGGTTGTTCACCTGTGTCATAGATGAAGTTGGAGGCCTTGCTTCGTATGTGTAGATGAGAAACGCCAACCCATTGGTCCAGTGAGCTGAAGTGAAGCAGCCCTACTGAGACAGAACAGAGTATCCTAAGATATATGCACAGTCCTGTTGTGACTGTCCCCATGGCAGGGGCAGGCTGGGGGAGAGGAACACTGAATGGGGAATTTGGAGCACACCAAAGTTGATAAAGTAAGTAAATCCAGTCGGGGTCTTCTGGTAGCCGTGAGATTTTATCAGTTCCCATAATGAAAACTGTCGTGCATATAAATAAAATATTCCAGGCTGGCAGAAGCCCCAGTTCCCATCTTGCTAACACAAGGATGCAGGGCACTAGAGGCCAAGGAGGTTGTATTGATGCAAAGAATGTGGAAAACAGAACTGGGCCCAGAAAAATTTGATTATAACTTTCCTCCATTTATTTTCTTCTCCAAAGGTGTCTAAGAAAAATAAATTTCAATAGCTGCACAGAATTTCTTTTTTTCTTCTTCTGAATGTTGCAAAATTTTGAAAGTTTTATTCTGGGTTAGCAAGCCCAGGGCTCTGAAAGGTTTCCAATGGGGTCTCAGTCCATGGAGCTTTGCTCTCTGTTGCTGCTTTGTTTCTGGACAGCTGAAACCACTATGGCCTTGCTGCTGCAGCTCCCTGGGACGGGGCGGGTGAGGGCAGAACCACAGCTGAGAGATATGTCCTGTACTGAAGACAGACTGGGCTCCAATTGTTTTCAGAGAAGTCAGTAGCATCACACTGGAATGGAAAAAAAAAAACCCTCTACTGATATAAACTTTAGTGTTCTAGTTAAATCCTCCATTCTTCCCCTGCCCCTTATGGGGGACTTGACTTAACTGTTAACACTTGAGCATAAAAAACAGGCCTTCTTTAGGGGCACAGGGCTCGACTCAGTTGCCTAAATGTGGGCTTCTACTGCCACTTGAGATATCCGACAGTACTCTGCCTGGCCTGCAGCAACTGGTCCAGAAAGACACAACTCTTCCCCAGGGCTGGTGTCACAGCTACCAGCCCCACCTGGATGGCAGAGATCTCTGGCAGCAAGAGACAATTAGGCAACTTAATCAAGTCCCTTTCTAAAGGGCTAATTGAGAGGAGCAGCACCAATGACTGATGTAATAAGGGAATCTTCATTAGCATTACCAAGGGCGTAGGCACAATCAGGAGCTCACCTCCACACTCCCATGCTGTTGTTTTTCTACACAGACAGTTTCTACTCCTGCAGCCTGAAGTTCACGGCACTCTGCCCAGCCCTTACATTGGGCCAGGGCTAGGGGCTACATCCCAGGCCCACAGGAGCTGGGGCAAGCCCAGGCGAGAGCAGGCATCATTCCACTCAACAACAGATTTTTTTTCTGCCAGTGTTTAAACAACCCCTTTCCAAAGCATTTTCCTATTCAAGACAGACACACAAAATCAGACACCATTCATTAGCCTCGTTGTTCAGATTACAAAATACCAGTGGTTTTCTGCTGAATTTTGCATTTTGTCCAGCTAGGCAAAATTCAAGCTCTTTCCCAAACAGGCTGTAATGTTTTTAATATTTTAAGCATCCTAAGCCAGTCTGCTCCCATCTCAAGCACCTAGGCAGACTGGCAGCCAATACTACCTAAACATCATCAACCTTATGATTGCTCACAGAAGTGATTGGTTCAGGCTTGTTCAGTCTTGACAGTTTGAATGTGGGAGGAGTGAGATTGTAAATATCTTTGACAAACATTGCTGCATCACACACATAAAAAAGGGGGAGATACTTTTAAAACTGCCTTAAAAAAATCAATTCTGAATGATGGAATCTCCCTCCAAATGATTGATGCTTGATAGAGTAAGGGATAAGTCACTTTGGGTGAATTCTGGCAAGAAGTGGTTGGAATCTAGTCCAGTTTCAGAAGTGGAAGTGTAATTTAGGAGCTGATCTCTCACTCAGTCTGAATTCACATCAGCACCAATGACTGAGCACTGCAGGATCAAAACTGTTTAAGGTCTGGGGGGTACTGTATCTGGCCTGCATATCTATGGTTTGAGTCTGGCCTGGCAAGGTACTGCATACCTGTGTTTCCCAGTGACTTCAGGGAAGATGGGGGTTCCTCAGCGCCTCTTAAGTTCAGGCCCTGGAGCATCATTTCCTGCTCTGATCATCAGCTATAAATGTTGATAAATATAAGTGTTTTGCCTTCATTTGAATTGCCCAGAGCTGTAAAATGACCTTTCTCAAGTATAAATCAGTCCAGATATAAAACCTCCTCTCCCCCTCTTCCCTACCCCCCCTGCCTACTCTCCCAGCCCTCCCCTGCACCTCCACCCAAGCCCTTCCCCGCCTCAATTCTTTACCTCCTTCCACAATTTTATATCTAGTTTTCATGAACCCACAGAAATGCTTTTGTAAATAATGCTGTACAGTTTGTAACTGTCATGTAAGCCTGTCATCAGTGCCAGAGTTCGTCTTGCCCTCTCGCACGTTTTAAAATCAACAGAGGAAAGTCAGAGCAAATGGCCCGCCAGTGAGCTATAGGGTCATGTCTGTGTGGGACAAATGTATATTCCTGTAAGATTGCATTTTTATCTAAGGAATGATGTTATTTTAAAATTGCTAATAAATTTCTAAACAATGTCCAGATCTGTTTAATATTGTAACTGCTATCAGAACTCCTTCGACATTGCTCTCTTCTCTCAGCAGTGGCTGAAAAATGAGACAGCTTCCTGCAGCCCCTTGTTTCCCATCGCTAGTCCCACTGCTGTTCTTGGGCTCTCTTGTGTATTTAAGGGCCTGTAGAAGTCTTGGACAGTCACAGCCTGCCCCATTAAACAGGAACTTGGGAAATCCAATATAATTCTGTCACTACAGAAATTCTGCCATGTCATGACATCCAAAGTGTGAGTCATGTATAACCACACTTAACATTTTCTCCACAGGATTCTTTTTTACCAAGCATATGCATTAAAAAATGAATGGCCACAGCCTAAATACACTGTAATTAGTATATACACAAGCCATGAAGCTAATGAGACAATAATAAGTAACATACCACGTATTTACTTTTTGATTGGAAAAAAACTGTTCTACCATGTGTACCAAGCAATTATGCTGCAATGCCAGCTGAAAAAAATAATGGTTTTCTTCAATTACGTGTATGTATATACTTTTTTCCCTGACTTGCACTCAAATATCAGAACTGCAGGCCTTGCTGTTCAATTAATGGTGTCACAAAATAATAAAACCCAGGAGGTGATTAAAACCTGTGGATGTCACCAGCGTGAAGTGCTAGAATGGCAGAATGATCACCAGAAACCTCGGTATCTCAAGGCTGAGCCCTGCCCTCAGTTAGACGTTTGCCACCACAAAACCCTATGGAACTGCTGTGTCCTCGGCTGCCAGTCAAAGCCCAGGCGACGGGTCAGTTTTTCTGGAAAGCTCACTGAGCTGGAAACCTGGCTGAGCTCCCTGGGGCCAGGCTACGGCTTTGTGTGAAAACCACGAGGTGGAAAGCATGGCAAAAACGAGGTGAAAGGCAGCTGTGGGTGTCCTGCAGTGTGAAGAACAGTGC
The DNA here is from genome assembly GCF_000699245.1 of Pterocles gutturalis. Taxonomy (NCBI): domain Eukaryota; kingdom Metazoa; phylum Chordata; class Aves; order Pterocliformes; family Pteroclidae; genus Pterocles; species Pterocles gutturalis. The sequence goes on along the minus strand of NW_010127300.1, from coordinate 358 downwards.
GAAACCCCCAGTGAGACCTGTCAGACAGCTGACATGCAGTGAGCATCAGGAAGGAGTGACAGGTTTGCACAGCCCCCGTGAACTGTTTGCATCTGGAATAGCCCTGCGACAGGAAAAATACAGCATACACCTATAGATGCTTTTTATCGGGTAGCTGCAGATGGCTGCCGGTGTCAGTTTTTAATGCTGGTATTTGCCCGAAGCTAGAGGCATGCACCAGGGAAGATGAACGTGCAGACCTCGGGAACCGCTCCGGTCACTCGTGAACCCCAAGACAAACCCCGGGTAAAACCAGGTTTGGCTCCTTGGCCGCGACTTCTGTCTCCAGCGAGCCCACACTTCCCATCAGGAGTCACTC
>NW_010127299.1:42340-71371 GCF_000699245.1 Pterocles gutturalis | reverse complement strand
ACATTCTGTGATTCTGTGATATAACATACCAGCGTTAAAAAAAACTGTTAGCATTTTTTATATCTACCCAGTCAGTGTACCAGCTGTCACTTTGCTGGTGACTGTCGAAAGCTAAACAGGCTAATGAGTCAATCCATCATCATTAGAAATCAATGGAAAGGCTTCCACCAGTTTAGTGAATAGCCTCATCAACTGTCAGCATAGCAAACTTTCTTGACCTGTACATTCAGAGAAGCAAAATAATGAGCACTGATGGCACTTCTTCAAACACATCTGGACTGAATGGAATGGGCCCTGTTGTGCTACAGACTTACCAGGTGGAGAGTGAGGATTCTTGATGCCCTCTCTGAAACTCTGCCAGTCACCATGTATCAAGCTGGGAAATGCTTTTCCTACCTTTTTTTTTCCCTGGTGAAATGTACTTCCTTAGACAACTTTTTTTTTCTTTTAAGTACCATGCTTAGTGCTCAGTTTTTACAGAAATCTTAAAAAAAAAATAAATTTCTTCATGTGTTTGATATTGATAAGGAGCAGTTTAAACTCCTTATGTTGAGAGATAGTCAGAAAGGTGGACAAAGTCATGTGTTTGGTTTTCCAAGAAGGAATATGGGTAAATTCCATGCAGACTATATGAAGAGTTTGTAAACCTACTTTACCTGTATTTGCTCCATGTTACAGCACTAACACAAACACTAGTGAGTCCTTTGACTGTCACCCAGTCTGTTTCACATCTCTGTTGCTTGTATGACAAGTGTCTCTCTCTAACAGCAAATTAATATTAATTAATGTTTGTTTTTGTGCTACTACTTTTACATTGGTTTTCTTTAAGTGAAGAACACTATTCTGTGGTTTGTGGGTTATGATTAATTTTCACTAGGGTTTATTTGTCAGTGGTTTTCTAGAATGGACTGCCAATTTCATGTCAGCTGTGCCTTTACACTGAGTAAGGCAGTATTCTTTCTCAAAGATCAGCAGCTTGTATCATCTTGAATGCTTGACATCTTTGAGGTTTTCTGTAGAAAACTGCAGGGCAATGTGGTGTTTTGAAATATTTAATCCCACTTGGATGTGATGCACGCATTCACGCACCTTATAATTCTTGCTTAATGTGCATGAAGATGTGTTATATGTGGTGATATGATAAAGGACCTACCTTACTTGTCTTATTAAGACCTAAAAGTTGATGCATGTTGATCAGCAAGTAGCAGGTCTGATTGAATCCTTTGTGCACTTGGCAGAGGCTTAATTTTCATTTAGTGAATTGTTAGAAAAATGATGCAGTTTCCTGAACTCTTATCATTACTGATTCAATCACAGAATTGATTCAGACTTGTTCAGCCGTGAGAGATGAGGGGAGAGAAAGATGGTGCCAGTGTCTTATGCCAAACATAATTTTTTCCGTCTTCTCCTTCCTCGTTCCACTTCTATCAGTACTCATCTTTATCACAAGCTGCGCTGAAAGATTTGCAATTAACTGAGGTCAAGAGAAACAACAGGTGCAAAAGAGTTGTGGAAAAGCACTTTAAGCCCTGAAGTCACCAGAAGCTGGGATCCTGGTGTGTGAACATGCAGGTCCTGCTTTCAGCTTGCTCTCTGTGTATTCCTCTCTCCACCTAAACCAAGGAGGGGGAGAAAGAAGGGAAGTATGGTTCTTTCCCCAAAATTATTTTTTAAACATATTTGTAGTTGTATATAATGACTGGTATGAATGTAGGCATTAGATGGAGTTATACCTGAAAGCATATATTAAGAGGAAAGAATGTGGGGGACTAGAATGGAAGTGTCAAAATACGTCTTCAAGAAAATGCACCTAGCGTGCCATTGTTAAGAGTCCACCACATAACTTGAAGGGACTCAGAATGAGGCATTACTGATGATTAAGCTAAAAATCATATTAAGTGTAGAGGCTTGGATCTTTTGATATTTTTTTTCTGCAAATGATAATCTTACTATTACACAATCTATGGCCCTTCCAATTTTGTAAAAATGTCATGCTTTTGAAGTGCAAATAGTGGTGATTGCTTTGCTTTATCCACAGTAATTAAAAGAGAGCTGCTTTGCCCTTCTGTATGTACATCTTCTATTTTATCTTGCAGCAAATCTGTTTTACTGGAATAGCCTTGTAATTGGGAATCTGTGCCTATCTACCCCATGCCCTTCTTTTTTTTTTTTTTTTTTAAGATTGAAATATTTAATGTTTGAGGTTGTTTCAGTGCATTGAAGTTTGTATCTATGGATAACCATGAGATTGAATTTTCCAACTTTAAAAAAAAGTAGCTTTTTGAACTATGCTAAACACTCATAACATTAAATTTACACCATTATTAAATACTCAATATATGCAGTCTTAATCAGCAGAAAGTGGGTACCCCAGGTGTCTTGTTCTGATTTCCAGTAAATTGCTGTTTAAGCTCCTGTAGATTTCATACTTTAGACAGACACTGACCAAGTGAAATATTTTATGAGATTTTTAAGTGACTTTTTTTTTTTTTTTTAACAAAGCTTCCTTTCTTTTAGATGTCTGCAAAATTAAGTTAGCTGCATCCAATTTCAGACATAAGCCAGCATGGCCTATTTTTCATACAAATGTAATCCAGTGTAGCGTGCGTTATCCATGAGTTAGAACAGCATAACAAAAAAGCCATCAAAGGTTTCTATTATGAATAAAATAACTGCTAGATAAGATAAATATTCAAGACAGATGATAGTGGAAATTAGAATTTTATAATTGGCCTTCTACAATTAAATTCTAAATTGAAAGAGACTTTCTTCCAGTTCCATCTACTCTTCATAAATACCATTTGTTACATCTTTGTGTAACTTGAAGAGGGGGAAATGCATTAAATGGATTGATTTTTTTTTTTTTTAAGGATTATTATGATGCAAATTGCAGCCTGTAATGTGCTGTGCACAATACTGCTAAGAAAGAAATTCATTAGAGGAAGAGTGGACAGCTCAGTGGGCTGCAGATGGGAGAAAAAGCCTTTTACTTGTGTTTCATTTTTGGGATGGGATCTGGCAAAAGTGCAAGGTTGTTTATAAACTCGTTATGTGTTGATGATCTCATTTATTTTAAAGTGAGGACAAAAATCACCATCACTGCTATAGTGATTTTTCTCTCACCAATAAAAATGATCTGGAGTGTTCTCCTGTCGATTCATTCAGCTTGTTAGTGACAACAAACTCTTCTCCTGGATCCTTTCTTGTAGGGAGAACAGATTAATTAGTAATGCCAAATTACATTACATGACATATCCTGCATAGTCAGAAAAGCCCTTTGCTCTTTGAATGTTTAAAAAGGAAACAAACAGAGAAACAAGAGCTTCCCAGCTCAGGTTCAAAGAGAAATACCCGTGACTACACGAATCCTAAAGTGATCACGCTATCTTTTGTTTAGCTGGCTGCCTGCTTTTGCATTTTTTAGGCCTCAATGTCTTTCCTCCTTCCTAGGTGCTGTGCATGCACAGAGCACAAATGATGGTTTTTAATGACCTTCTGTAGTTTTGCACTTTGCAATGACAATTTCAGGGTTGAGCAAACCAAGGACATGAAACAATCCTCAAAGGAAATGTGTGTGGAAAAATAACCAGTATATGGAGATGCATTTATCAGGTTTCGAATGGAGGAAATCTTTAGAGAAAGGGGGACATGATGAGCAGAAGGGATGCACACAGGAAAGGAATACAAGGAATTGTGGCCAAGGGAACATATTAGGAGAAAAAGTGAATTTTCCCTATTCCTATCTAGTAGAAAATGATACTGAAAGACTAGATTACTAGCTAACACTGGACTATGGACAAGAAATGCAAAAAGTACCTGATCCAGTGCCAGAGGATGAAACAGTCTTGCTTTACTATTTTCTGGAAGGCCTTAAATTTTCAGTTTTGCATAAAAGCTTTTCTATCTCCACCTCGTCAATTACTCTCATCTCTCTCAGATGTGGACAAGCTGGAAATATGGAATAAAAAAAATTACAACTGGAAAAAATTACAACTGGGGTGAAATAAGAGATTAAATAATGAATAAATAAATCAAAAAGCATTGTCATTGCAGCTGGGAGTGAGACAGCCTAAAGGAGCTGTCTGAATTGTGATGCTCTCTTTGCATACAGTTTTGGCTACATTTGCCTGACAATGTAGGTGCTTTAATTCAAAGGCAAATGAAAACAGAGATTCTTAAATTATTCTAACAGGCAAGGTGAGCCTGTAATGTAGCTTATGCTGATTGCAGTCATAATATGTTTTTTTTCTCAGCAGCAACTCTTGCATAATTTGTTGTTCCTAATTTCATATATTTCCTTGGAGAGAGGGGACACTAAAATAATGAAACTAGTTTTCCTGTGGCTGATTTTTCTATTTCAGAAAGCAGCTGCACTTTTTAGTGGTATGAAAACAGAAAAAAAAAGAAAAAAATTTGGATACTCTTGTCAGATGTATTTGCTTACTGAAAAATCTGTACATCGGTACTAATTAGAGTTGTATTTACTCACAGGCTAAATGACAAGACACATTTTCATCATGATGGTGTTGCGTTGTCATAAAGAAAAGGTCTCTTAATGAAATGTGGTCACCTCAGGGTGCTGGTCTAGAGTGTCTCTGAGCAATGGCCAGATCTTCACTGTGTGATGCTCCACAGATTAAGAGACAGTGAAGAATTCACTCTGCAGCTGGGAATGCTGTCAGCCCTGCTGTCACCCGGCTGGCTCCTGCGCTGGCTCTGGCCTCTCCTGCTGCACTTTGATTTCTGATAGAAGTTGAGACATGGTCTTACTATATTTGAGTCTATACTATACCTATTACAGGGTCTTACTATATGTGTAGTTCACTGAAAGGCATTTTGCAAAGGCGTTAACTAGGAGAAAATAGAATTTTGCGTATTGATTTTACAGACCTTATGTTTAGTCTGGATTTTAATTTACATTAGATACAGCTTACTTGGGATAATTTTTAAGGTAGTGTAAATACAGGATTAGCTGAGAAACAGAGATCATTTCTCCTAATCAAGGAATATCCTTAGAAGGGATATCTCTGATATGAAAATACAAGTGTTTTTTTTAAATGTAGTAAAGTGTACTCTCCTAGTTAAATATCCCTTATGAAAAGTCCTGTTTTGAAAGTACATACATAATTCATGCATTTAAAGGTATTTGAAATATACAAGTTTATTACGTGTTTCAAAAAAATAAGTTTTCAGTCTATTTATCAGTTAGCTCTCTTAAAGACAGTAGAAAGGTTTTATTGACACTTAGAGGGGAAAAAAAAATTTCAGTACTAGAACCATAATGGAAACTGTCTGCTTGACGATGACCGCTCTGGAAAGCTGTTGGTGGTATTGAAGAGAAGTTTATCTTGGAAACCGTTTTGTACTAGCAACTATAGGAGCATAATTTTGAGTAAGCAGAGCTACTTCCTCTATGATTACCAACTTAACTGGATTTTTTTTGGATTTTTTTGATATGGATCCTACCCTGTGTTTTTGTTGCTGATGAAATCTTATTGCTTACATGAAAGAAGCTAAAGATCTTAAGAAAAATAGCTACTTTAGACATTGCCATATTCTGAAAAAATAAAGTCGTTATAGTATGACTTGGAGAAAGTAAGTTGTTTATTAAAAGGTTCTTTTTTTTTCTTTTCTCATTGCAAAGTTGACTTGAAAGACAAATAACAATACAAGAGCTTAATTGTGTATTATCTTTAGTACAAACATCTAGGCGTATTGTCAAAAACTGAGACGTACTAGCCAAGGGATGCCTTGGCTGGAATAATCTGCAAATCCATGCTTGAGTGAACCCAGGAGCCCAGGGAATTAAAATAGTGAACTGGGTACATTAACAATGACAGGCTATTAAAGAGCAACACATTATTATGTGTCAGTTTTGGGCTATCAAAATACAGCGCTAAAAGTTAAGACTGCATTGAGGTTTAGGCTCATGCTGTGAATACATAAGTCATAAATAGGTCTCTCCTGGAGGTGGTTGTCTGGTATGTCACAAAAGTGAACAACTGCCCCTGAGGAGCAAAGTAGGAAGCTTGCACAGCTACGTGAGGTCTTCCCTTTTCAGCTGTGCAGCACATTAGTAGCTCACCTTGTGGAGGTGAAGAGTTTGTGGATGCCATAGCTCGCTGGGTTAATGCTGTTTGTCCACTGGAAAAATGAGGCATGGAAATTTATAAATTATTTAGGGATTTATATATTCACCTAATCTATTACAAAATGCAGGGTGAGTTAGGATGATAGGAAGTGATGCTAACAGACAGCGTCTAAAACATGTGGCTAAAATCATTACTTGTCATTACTTCTGTCAAGTGACTGCAGTGGATTATTCATCCATGTTCATTTCTAAAATTAATAAGTAAAAAATACTCTGCATTCTTTTCTCTCTGAATGATGACCGAATTAGAGACATAATTTGGAGGCTTCTAAGCCAGTGAAAGATAAACTTCTAAATGGATCTGAGTCATTAAATTGTATTATGTGTGCAATTTACAAATGCCCTTCAAAATGCAAGTGAGAATAACTCTATACTACTACTTTTTTAGCTAATGACTCGTCTCTTCTTCTCCAGTATAACCTTTCACAATTAGACCAATCCCTGGTTAGAATACTGACAAAAGACTTTCATATGTTTAAAGCTTAGAACAGCTAATATGTATAACAGTGTTCATTTAATCATTTAACTAAATAATTATATCCCCAAGAAACAGTCTGATGGGATGACATGTCAAAGAAGCCAGAAAGAACTGGGAAAATCTGCAGCGATTTGATTAAATAAAAAGATTTAATATTTGCATATAGAGATTATATTGTTTATAATTAACTTCCCATATAATTTATTTTGCATTTGTTTTTAATTTCCTCCATATCCTTCTGCTTCATTGATAAATCCAGTCACATTTGACAGTCCCAATCTGGCATTTAAATGTGACCAAAGCAGACAGAGCAATCATTCTTTAAACAACTTATCCTGAGTGATGTATTAAAAAAATCTTCAAACCAGTGCCAACAGCCATTTTTGCCTATGGCAGTGATAATTCAGTCCATTTCAAGGCCAAACACGCTTTTTTATTGTGTAGATAGAGCTTACTGTATTCTGAGTAATTTTATCCACAGTGTAGAAAATACTAAACTCTCTGGGTGCTTTCTCATGGGAATTGGTAGCCAGGAAACACTACAGACAACAAAAAGTTTATCTGTCTTATTAATAGTAACAGAGACAATCAGTGAAGTATTAAATTATTTTAAAATTACTTTAAATTTATAAGACAGAACATACGTACTCTTTTGTCATCAGTCTATCTCACTCCGTAAATTCTTCTCTGCCTCCAGTTCACCTGCTGATCTCTTCTTCTGGGTTTCCCAAGAAATACACAAAGCATTTCTGCTATGTCAGTCTTTTACTTCTAGCATCTCCGTTCACTCAGCCTCTCCTCAAACACAGAAAATGATACATGCTTTGTCCACATGTTTAGATTTCAGATCAACCCCTGTAAAAGTTACTAGAAAGATTATGTTACAGTGAGAATTGAATTGCTCTTTATCAAATTGCCTTTATCTTGCTTTATCCAAATATGTCCATCATAATTATTCCTATTGATTGATTTCATGATGTGACCTAGTTCTCTGCTGTCAATCTACTTCCAATAAGCAAGGCAGGGGGAAAGAGAATTGCATGTGAAAAATGATAGGAGAGGGGCATACAGCAAAGTGGAAGGTACTCTGGGATCAGCTAGTTTCTCCCCTTTACCATCATTACTCACAAGCTTGCTACCCAAATTACTTAAGTAAGCAAATGTTTTCTTTTGTTGGACTAATGGCCCTTACAGCCACATAAGTTCGATACTTATTGTTCGTAATATGTTGATGTTCAATGTTGAGAATTACCTAGTTCCTGAAGTAAGTGTAGAATGCTGAAGAGAACTAGTTAAACATTGTCTTTATTATCTGGACTCAAGACACATGCTATACATCAGAAGTAATTATTTCAACCAGACAAACATTTCTGTGTCTATGACTAAATGAAAGAATAGCCTAACAAATGGATATTTAGTTTTTGCCATTAAGTGCTGTCTGAAGAACTCTCTCTGCTTTTCATCATGATTGTTACTCTGCAGATAAGGAGAAAATAGGGACCTGGTTGGCTGCTGTGTTTGATACATCCCGTATTCCCTGGTTTTGCTACTTTTGCTTAGTTACGGTTCTAAGCACAACACTGCTGTTGTCATTTTGGTTACCTTTTTACATGTGGGATTGAACCACAGAGTGGTCGTGTACATCGTTATATTAAAGATAGTACTTACGCAGTTCCATTTGATTGTAAATCTAACACTTTTTTTCCAAACTGAAAATACTTTTAGCTTGATATTGTAGTATTTTTCTATTCTGTGTCTTTGTATGTATATTTATTTTCTCTAGGTGAAGAAGTGTCTGATAGCAATACTACCCAAACACTGTGAGCTGTGATGTGATGCTGTCTTAAATGTGCATCCACTGAGTCTAACGTTAAAAAGAAGAAGTAGTTATGCTGTTTGCACTGACTAATGCAAAAAATATTGGCATAATAGCTGCAGAAAAGCCTCTGTAAACAAATGAACAAATAAATAAATAGCTTAACTGAAGCCAGAAAAATACTTAGTAATGATTTAAAGGTTCTTTAGCTTCACCGGTGTACAATAAGTCTTTTGGAAATGATGGAGCAATCTCATGAGACTTAAATCTAATCTGTGATGGCCTCTATTCAGATACCTAGTTTGTGAAACACTCATCTTGGCAGAATCTTGATGGATTCGATCATTTTTTATGTAGAATGTTGCTGTAAGAAGCTGTAGTTTTTGACTGTTGGGTGAAAGTGTGCTATGTATGCAAGCTGACTTTGTAAGGCAACATCTGCTGTTTGCTTTTTAGGGCAAATTGTTCCTGTAAAAGTCTCTGCAAAGTTATAAGAGGAGGTTAATTTAGAATACAGTTCATCTCTTTTAATACAGCCCAAAGGCAATCATTGAGCTTTTCCAAAAGGGAAGAAGTTCTTTCAGAAAAGTTAGGATAAGTGTAACATCCTGATGCGGATGAACACGTTGGATGTGGCAAACTAGATTTGGTCAAGTTAAATTTGCATTGATACAAATCTTTGCATCAAATCTCAATCTAAGCTTTCTTACTTTTTTTTTTAAATGGATCCAACTTTTTCTCTGTGTGTTGAAATTTCTTCTGTTTCTAAGCAAACATACTGGAGATAGAAGTGCTTAGTGGATAACTGTTTGGAGCTTTTGTGTTCATCAAGAGTTGTCTTGTGAACTTGCGCAAGTTATTTGCTATTTCCGTATTCAGTTGATGCCCACAAATACATTGAACAACAAGTTCATTTTTCAATCACTCTAATTCCCATTACTCTGTCAGAGTATGAAAAAAATTTTGTGTATTTGAATGAGGACAAAGAATGACAAGTATGATCCAGACCCCAGTGAAGTCAATTGTATTTTTTTATTTAGGGAGGCAATCTTCAACTAACTCATGCCATGCATGAAAAAGATATAGAAGTTGAATGGGAATTAGTATTTTTAGGTATCTATATCTTGCTGTTATTGCATCCAGTGTCAATGAATTCTTTAGGCCAGTTCTCAAGTTCTTGCATGATTAGAGCTATTTTACCCTTGTTTATCACTCTGGTATTGCAGTTCCACACATTTTCCTTGTGACAATGAGATCATGAAAAATAATTGCTCGTGTGGACCCCGTGTGAATAACTGTAACACACAGTCATGCTAAAACAATCCTGTTAACTTGTGCAAAATTACATGATCATATATCAGCTATTGGGCTTTTGTAGCAAATGAAAAACCAGCTCCTTTGTTGGATAAACTCTACTTTTTGTTGATGGTAACAGTAAAACACATTCAGAACGGTATGGACTTCTGGCTTCAAGCCTGCAAGCATCTGATCAGTATACTGACCTGCTGCTTTCTAGAAATTAAGAGTGTGGTAAATCCCTGAAGTGTTTCACCTACACCATTTCATTTGACAGTCTTTCACAGAACTTCCACTGATTAATTGTTAGGCCGAGTATGCTTGAACTAAGTCATTAATTTTGTCTGAAAAGGCATAATTCCAGAGCACTTTCTCTAGCAAGATGATATTGCCTGCATTATTAAATACTTTCTCTAGTGACTGTCATCCATAAACACTCTGCTCCCCAAGCACAGATCTCTTCTATTTACCTGCAGTTCACGGACAGAGACAGTAAATGAAGATGAAATTTTGTACTTCAGGTGTCCTTTGAAATAATTGTTTTTCTGAATCTAAAAATAGCAGTAAATGATGAACTTTGAGTGTTTTGAAGCTTTTTGTTGTATTAGAAGCAAAATTGTTAATACTTAACTTTTTGTATACAAATTTTTGCATAATTTAACCAGAGTTCTCTCTCTCCCCTGAAGGAACTCCCAGGCCTGTTAACGGTGACCTGACAGTGACAAAGTGATTTGGAAGAATGGAGAGACAGTGAAGAGAAAGGTAGTTAAAATGTAATTTTTTTTTTTTTTTTTGCTATAAAAAGTCATAGCACGTTAGACACTTTCGGCAAACAGTTTCTTTTAATTTTAATTTAAAATATAAATAAGGTTTCGTTCTATTGGAATACACAACTACCTCAATTTATCTGGTGTGATTTTATGCTAATGTAATAAATTGCTGCAGCTTTTTAAATGGACATTTAAGTCAAAAGAATATAAATTCTTAACATCAATAAAAGAAATTAGAATCCTGAGCCTTATTCATTTAGGCAGTGTTCCCAGCACACCTGTTTGCCTGAAAGGATCCATATTATTTATTGAGCAACGTAAGTCAGTATAGGATATAGTCTTGGCCTGTTTAAGACTTTATAAGTGCCATGTGTATGATTTTAATCTCCTGGGTACGAGCATAAGTATGGTCACTCAGAGCTTACGCCATTACACATTTATAGTGAAAATTAGCACAAGTTTGTGTATAGACAATTTCTTCTGGTCACAGTCATTGAAATTCTTTGGGACATAAGCGATTAACTGCTGCATCTTCAAAGAAATCCTTCAAACCATGATTCAGCAAAGAGTTTAAGAATTCACCCAATTTTGACCATGACAATATTTATAGTCTTTATCTTCCTGTCCAGAGAAGCAGCTGTTCTATGCTTACAGTCCATTCAAGGAAAGACAAGAATGAAGGAGATTATATAATTTCATACAAATCAAGCATGTCGTGTTTTTTCAATTTGTGTTCCATAAACACTAGTAAACTTGTAGGATAGTTAAAAATTGTTCTGATAATTCATTCTGGGGGATAGTGCTGACAGCTTACATCTGAGTGAGGGAATGGATGTCAGGGTGGCAAGTGTGTGAAGCAAGGTGATGGGAGTGAGGGAGGCCTCAGGAAAGATAAGAGGCTGAAATGGGGCTTTCCCCAAGTGCTTGTAGATGAAAGCGCATAGCTCTGGAAACGATCAGGAGGAGTTGGAGCTCCCTGTGCAGACACTGAAATATGGCACTGTGGGAGTAACAGAGATATAGTGGGATGGCTTGGATGATTGGCTGCCTTTGATGCATGGACACTGGCTCTTTAGGAAAGACGGTCTGGGAAGATGAGGAGGGAAGCATACCCTTTACATGAAGCACCAGCTCGAATGTATGGAGCTCTTCTATGGAACAGCAACAAAGGGCCTTGTGGATCAGGATCAGAGGAGAAGCAATTAAGGGGAACATGTTCATGGGTATTTTTTACAGACTACCCAATTAATGTGAGGAAGTGAGTGTAGCCACCTTGGATCTCTTGGATCTGCTATTCAAAGAAAAATTGGTCAAGGAGGTGGTCATCAATGGCAGCCTTGTCTGTAGTGACATCTAAGATTCCGAGGGAAGAGAGAAAGGCAAGTAGAAGACTGCAGTTTCTGAAAACAAAAGGGTCTTTAGTTTGCAAGATAATATACTTTTCAGAGCTAAATGTCTCTTTAATAACAAAACAAAAGTTCAGGGAGCACATATCTGAATTAAGATCTCTCCTTCAGTTTTCCCAAGGGGAAACTTCCTTTCAGTCCCAAGGACTTCTGTGGAAATCAGGCACAAAGGGATTGAATGTCTGTGAGGTAACCCTACTCCATTAGGGTTTCAAATTATATTGTACAATTTTTATATTGCTGTCAGTAAGACTAGAAAAATATTACTTATTTGGCATTCTTTAAAACAGGTATAGATTGCCCAGATTTGATTGAAAGTACAAATTGGCCAGCAAAACCAGTCAGTGTTGTTGCTTAGAAGGCAGGAATCCAGCTTGGCTTTTACATTCTAGATTGTTTGCGATGTTGGCTTTTAGAAATAACCCCTCATCTGCTTTCTTATGGGTATAAATGGCAGGCATTAAAAACTGATACTACAGACAAAGCGAGGAACACAGAACCTCATGATAACAACTGTGAGCTGTGGGCTTTTTTCAGAGCAAAAGTAGACCTTAAAAACATCCTACAATTGTGCCATGAATGTAATAATAATTTAAATATGTTGATGAATAATTAAAAAATAACCTGTACCATATTCCTCAAGACTACCTGGGAAATAATGAGGAACATCTTATAGGAACCTCAATTTTTTTGAAAAGTAAGGGACACCCCATGAAGATAGCAGAAGGTAGGCTCAAAATAAAAAGAGTGGGCTGAGGGGATTAGTTCACAGTCGAGCAGTAGAGCTCTTTGCCACAAGATATGGAGAGGCAAAGAGCCATGTGGAGTTAAAATGAGCCCGGTTATCCTTTGCGGTTGATAAATACAAATTTACCATATCTGTCTTAACAAGTCCATAAACTAAAACGATCAGAAGGTTGCGAGGTTTCTTTTCAAATATGCTTATCTTGTTCTGCTACTTCTGAAGCATTCACTTTTGGCCACTGTTGAATAGGAAGTTGGGCTAAAGGGGCTTCTAGCATGAGTCTATGGTTCATATGTGCTTAATTGATTCACAGGTAATTCAATGAGGAGGAAAAGCAGGTGAATTTTATGAGTTAGTCATAGTGAAAAATGTAACAAGATCAATAAATTTTTAATTATATATTATGTAGAAAGTTTTTTTTAAAAGAAGGCTAGTGAGACAGAACACTAGAGTTTAATAAGCTGTTTGCTGTCATGTGTGCTGTAATGTGTGTTATATGACCATATAACTACATACAATATGTTTCAACCTGTCGTCTTAGTATTTTACAGAATACAGTTTGAAAACTTCAGTTGAATTTGAGATAGTTCTGACACCATTGCCAGGTGTTAAAACACATGAAGCAAATGTTCAGCTTTCAATACATGTATTTGGCAGTATTTGATATTGTTTTATAAAAGAAATAAATATCAGACCAGAAAAGAAGGCATATCACTGTGGGAAGTTCATGACATAACCAATTAGAAGACACAGCTGACAGTGGCATTCTTTAAAATCCTTACAGTTTTCCTCTTGCAACACATGTTGATTTACAAGCACAGGCACAAAAAGTGGGGTGATTAAGGAATTTATTCTCATTCATTGCACCCTGCAGGCAAATGTCTTCAATATTTAACCAAGAGATCAATGAAAGCAAATTGTTCACTGACAACCAGCTAGTTACTTCCCTTAAGGTGAATTACTGCTCTAAGTACTCTACCATTATGAGGACAGTTCTCTCTATTTTGTGTTATTTCCTGCATTCATTTTCCTCTCTATTTTTATTACCACTCTTCCAAGAGCCTCCTTACAAGATAAAACTGGAATTACTTAGAAATGCAAAGCAGCTATTTGTTACTCTATCATGTATCTGTCAAGTTCCAGTAAGGAGCTGCATGTTTTAGTTTCATATATGTTGATAACTGTAATTTCAAAATTAAATATAAAGCCCAGAGTATAGCAAGGTGTTTCAGTAGGCTCTACAGTCAGTCTTCCCAGCTGGGCAGCACCGTTTCAGTTGTGGCATAATTTTGTCCTTTGTTGGACTAAGAATTTACCAAGTATCACTACTAGCCAGTACTGGAGGGGACAAAGCCCCTGTAAAAATGTCAGCGTATCCAAAGAGGTAATAAGTATTTTTCAGTGCCGTAAGTGCCATAAGGTTAACTCTGACATTCTGTTATTTTTTTCTTAGGATGTGGGTAGCAATAAGAGAAATGCCACTCTTGTTGTATTCTCTCCTTGCTACGGGAAGTGTGACAGTAGTTGTGAAATTCTTTAAATAGCTACCACACTAGGACACAGTACAGCTCAAAAGTTGCTGTATACCTTAGAAACTAACCATCTTTTCATCTTTGTTCCCTTGTAGTTAGGAAAGTGGCAACACATTGTCAGCTTACAGAATTCTACATGAGAATTATTTGGGCGGGTTTTTTTTTTTCTGTAGGGTTGTAGATAATGTTCTTCTGATCATTCTTAGCTAAATTTAATTAATCCTAAATTGTACACCTGTAAACCTGAAGAAGCTGATCCATGCGCTAGATGACTAGCTTACAACATCATGCAAGCATTTAGAACAGCCTCAAACTCTTACGTCTCTAGCAGCCCACGTATTGCTTCTGTCAATTCTGTCAAGAGATGGCCTCATTTGCACAGCTCTCATATGCCACTTGCTGTTATTAAATCTTGACAAATCAGTCTTCTCAAGGAATAAATCAGTATTTTCTGCACCTATGTTCAGCAGTTACCTCTCCAGATGCAAACAAGCAAAGAAGAAACAGCTTCAAATTAAGGAGAAATTGTAAAGACATTTTAAGAAGATCTAATGAAAAAATATATACTTAAATATAAACTGCATCATACCACTCTTTATACACATTCTGTCATGTCCTAGAAGCTCTTATTTGTTGTCTAGGATCCTATTGTGCTTTGTGTTTTACACGCACAAAACAAAAAGATGTTTCCTGTAACATACTCTCTATTATCCTATGCCATTGTATGTTTTGAAAATCACTTTACAAGAGACTTTTAAAAAAAAAATCTATAAGCATCCTTTGTCCTAGTATGCTCCTTGCTTAGTTAAGAAACCTATATATATTCTCTTGAAAATTGATTTATCAAAATTTCCTTAGAGAATGTTTTTGTGAAGTTCTTTAATTTGAGACAATTTTCTTGCTTTTAAGAAATATGATTTTGAAGAAAATTTTGTTACCAGAACTTGTAACATTAATGCAGAAACAAGAAGTAACAGTGGAAAAAAAAAAAAAAGAAACGTGGCTAAAAGAACTTACTAAATGGGTTCTGAAGACATGCCTATAAATATGAGAAGACACTAGAGAAGTAGGGTTTTTAATTAGAAATTTGTTTTCAGACTTCACGTGTTGCAAACATTTTTCCCCCTAAAATTAGAGGTTATGCTTCCATTGATTTGAATAAATTGGTACTCCAACCTGTTGATTATTTATTAAATGCTGTCATAATAACGTGGTGAAATAGACTTGGTCAAAGAGATCTCTAGGGCAAGGTATAACTCAGTGACAGCAAGAAAATTACAGCAGTTCAGATACACCAAGTATTTGTACCCAGTCCTAGGCATGTTGGTTAATTCTCTGTATGTCTTTGGTAGACATTTGTAATCAGTGACACTGTCTAGAATGACTGTACCTACTAACAAGAACCTAAGAATAGTGGTCTTGGGTCAGATCAGATGTTCATCTAGCCTGACATCCTGTGTTTGTAGCAAATGCTTAGGGAAAGGAAGAAACAACAGTGATACTTCCCCTGGCATTTTCATCTGTTTTATGGTTTTAGTAGCTCAAGTACATCCTGAATGAAAGTCTGTTTTACAATTTTGTGTATGCTGTACTGTTAGCTTATCTATGTTATTTCTTCCCTTAGTTGGATATTTACCTGCAATTTTATGATTTCTTGCATAGAGCAGGAACATACAAAATAGAAAGGTTAAAGTCTGTATGGAGATGAGAAAATGTGCTTCAGACACTTCAATGGGACCACTATAAATATCCCAAAATGTTATGGGTAGCCTTTGCATATCACATCAGTGGGCATATAGATCATAGGTTTCTGTGCATAAACCCCTACTTCTGTATGATTTCTCATAGAATCCTCTTTTTAATAATTCTGCTTGTGAGTCCAAGAGAATACAGGTGTACAATTTGCACAGTTTTAACGATTTCCAAAATGATCTCTGCACAAGCCACCTTTTCTGGATTTCTGTAACTCCAAAACCAGAGAGAAAAAAAGCAAACAAATTCTTTACAAGTGAAAAGAAGTTGCAGTTATCCCCTGGACCAAAGAACATTTTGTGTTCCATCTCTATTTGCTATAAAAGTGTAAGTTAAGTGTTACTTACCTTCCAGATTCTCTGGTCTTGATTCAAATATACTTGACTTGATTACACAAGATGAGAAAATTGATGAGATCTCTGCACATACCTTTCATTTTAGTTTTTCCCATTTGTGCTCATTTTTGTCTTGTTCCTATAGGTGTTTTATTGACATGATGTAATTCCAGTCAGTTATTTGCAGGCTATTAGCTTGAGCAGTAAACAGACAATATATATGAGACAGCAACCAACGGGGTTGGTAAACCATAATTTGTTGATAGCGATAGAAACAGGGCACCAGGGGATTGTAAATGAAGTGCTGTTGTAGTGGTAATTACAGTCAAACTCAGCAGCATTGCCAGAGTTAAGGACTGAAGTTTGCTTTCAAGTCTGTTTTAAGTGGTTTATGTAATTCAGCTAGGGTAATTGGCATTTGAATGAAACCTGACATAGAAATTGTCAGCTCAAAGGCAGATTTCCTTCTGGAAATGGTTCAAACAAGAATCTAGAACACAGCAATCATTAGAGAGGAGGTTCATTTTGCCAGATATGGTTAAGTATATAAATCAAGTATAAGCATTTGCAGTTTACAAGAGTTTGTTTTTTAATTATTTGCAGCTTTGTTTTTAAAATAATTATCAATGAAGAGGTACTTTTGGTTACTACTTTATGAAGCTAGCTGTCAAACGGCAGTCACTCCACATAAATTCACACAATGATAGTGGCACAAAATGGCATAAGTGAGAACCACAACCAGAAGAGCAGTTTAACTTTGAAATTAGTTCTTGGGCTTCAAATGGGTAGCTCTAAGTGGCTGCTGTTGACAATATTTTTCACTCTTTTAGGTGACACTGAAGCCTGGTCTCCTAAAGGGTCACAATAGGTGAAAGCAAAAGATGAAATTAGCAGGGCCTCTTAAAAATTCAAATGGATATTAAACGAAGTTCTCAGCAGTAATGTGTATGTATTTGTTAGAATGTCAGATAATTTTATGGGCCTTCACTCACTTCATTTGGAGCTTTCTCTGTATTGCAAACTGAGAAACTGAAGAAGAGGTGACTGGCCAATCAACACAGCAAATTGATTGTAATTACTCTAGTCCCAAAAGGTAATAACATTTTGCTTCAAGTGACAGGTCTGCATAGACTTGTGGTAACCAAGTTCACCCGAACAACTTCAATCCTATGTCAATATTGCACCATGGGAAAGGAAACCCTGCTCTAGGGAGATCTTTTTCTTGATTAAAACCTCTGGAGTTCAACAAAGTCCTTGCTTCATTCAGGTTCCACTTTAATGTATTTATCTTCTAGTACTGTATGTCTGTGGTTACTATTATGTATTTATTTTCTCAAAAAAAAAGGTAAAATAACATATTAGGTATTTGGTATTGAAGGTTAATGTTACTTTTATGGGATGTAATGCAATGTCATCTTCTGGATTACAGTTTTTCTCTTCAAGATTCCTTAGCTGCTATTTGTGCCATTAATTTTACAGATGTGCTGTTGAATTTGTAGGAACAGATATCACATTCTAGTTTAGTAGTGAACCATGTTTAAGGCAAACAGAACAAAGCTGCAATCATTTCTCTTTGGGCTTAGACCTCTTTAGTTGTGATCTCAAGGTCCCTGTGTAGCTGGCATTCACTGTGATGGGATGTGCTTCTCACAGGTTGCAACATGAAATAGAAAGTGTTACAGACAGTATTACTATTATCACTGGTTGACTTGAGCAGCACGACATTCAAGCTTGTTTCAATTATAAGGAGAAATTGAATGTATTTAATTTATGTCACTTTATTTATAGATTCTGTTTTCCTGAATATGGGATGAATTAAATAGGGGCATTTTGTGCTCATAACCTCAAGACTTTTTCCACTAGCTCCTGACACATAAACCTCTTACTATTGGTTCTGAAGTTGCATTCATCATATTAAGCTCTTTATGGGAATTTAGGGTGCATTGGTCTTGGAATGCTCAACCTCAGTTTATTGCTGAGTGAAAAGAGTTTTAATTAGATGGACAAACTTGAATTCTGTGAATTAAACAACTGCCTTTGTGGCACATTTTATTGAAAACTGTTCTTGGTCAGCTTTACCAAACTACGTACTCAGCTGTGAACCTTGGTTCTCATCATATGCTAATATCGACAAAGCCCAACTGACCTCTCATACTGAAAATCTACAAAAATAATAGAGAATGTTTGGCACTACTTTCCCTGTCGTGTTCTCCACTCCTTCCCTCTCTCCTGGTCTGCGTTGCTGTGTGCTTTTTTCTCTTTCACATAAGCATGTTGTGTAAATGGAAAATGCAGTCTATTGTTGAGGCTAGTTTGGATTCTTGACAGAAGTTGTACACACTTTTTGTGTGTTTTCAACCTGAAATGAGAGGGAGTGCTGGTATGAAATTTTTATTTGTAGTCAGTACTCTTCTGGACCAGAATTGTAGAATCAGAGGGCTTGGAAAAGTTATTGCCCTTCAGAAACAAGGATTGCTTGGTGTCAGTGAATTCCACTGGAGTTTCGTATTTAACATGATAGCACCAGGATTCCATATTCTGAGCACATTTCAACACTTAGGTCCATGCTCCGCTATGACTGCCCCTGTGAAGAATGCAAAAACTTCTTACGAAGTATATTCATGGTCCAGTTGAGGGAATTTGACAGTTTTCCTTTCCAGAGCATGTAAATAAACTACAACCAGTCTGACCATAGAAAGGTGTTAAATCTGAAGAGATGTATAACTCAAATCTTCTTGATCTATCTGATTGATAAATGTTATGAGACACTTTAGTTGTCTTATTGTTCAGATAAAAAAGAATGAATGAGCAGAGTTTCTTGAATAAAATTAAAATACTTGAATTTGGACTTGGTTTCTTCTCAATTTCCTACTTAACTTTTAAACATCTTCACTGACACTATTTATTTTGTTTCAATCAGTTGCATATGTTCCAAGAAGTTTAACAGATTTCTCTTTGCTACATTGCTGTGAGAATTCATTCTCACTACTGTGTCCTTATGTGTTGCATGAAGTACTTTGTGAATTACAATTTATGTTCTTCTCGCTATGTGGACAGATTCTAAGCTCTGTCTCTTGGCTCAGAGTTGTGCCAAGATAAAGTTGAAAATGTGGAATTACCAAAAAGTCTTTGTTAACTCGCTGTCTTCACTTGAGATTATGACTACATAAACTGGAGTTAGACAGCAAAAGGAACCTACACTTAAAAGCTGCTAGGCTGCTACTGTGTGTTACTGGTTTTATTTGAGTGGGGAAGAAAACAACCCTTCAGCTCCTCCAAAGCTTCAAAAATGCTGAAATCTCTCAATTTCGTGTCCATACCACATTACTCTTTGTTGGTGGTATAAGCTTTTCAGATTCCTGCACTCAATTTCATGGCTGTTTAATCCAAGTCAGGATTTAAGCATACCCTGTGGAATAACAGGACTTGCCTGCCAAGGGGAATTGCTGCAAGTGAAGTAAGTTGTATATCTGTCTATGTAATTTGTTCTAAGTGCTCACTTTATACTAACTCCCTGAATATAAAATTTTTGAGCACACGTCCGTGATACATGGTGCAGAAGTGCCCGTGGTAGCTTCAAAAATTGAAGCAGTACGGTTATGTCACAGCTGCATTGCAATGAAGTTGATGTAGTGATACTCCTTTTAGATTGACCTGGTTCATGACCAGGGACTAGTAAATTGTTAGATTTCAAATTCCTAGCATTTTCTACTAAAACACTGCAGCTGTTGAAATGAGCTGTTAAGAAACATTTGTATAGTGGCATGAGGGTATTTCATTTCTGTTTGTTTAGGATCTGTGCAAAGAATCGTTTCTTGTTTTCATTATACATTAATGACACTGCACAAACTGTAGTTCATGATGCACTTGGGTACAATAACTTAGCTGGATGGCTGAATACAATTTAAATATGCAAAGGGAATGGACTAATGGAGTATCCTCAAGGACCATCTAATACCTGTATTTATAATTATGTCATACTATCTTAATTTGTGGAAGTTTGTTTGTCACAAATATTGTGTTGTTGAAATGTAGCATTTTTGATTTAATTTTAAAAGGATATCAGTATTTTCTCTGTGGAAATATGTTACTCTGATTTGTGTAGAGTTTTGGGTTTTTTTAATCTGTAACCCTCCACCAATTCAAATTCTTCCTGAGGGTAGGCTTTGAGACTACTTTTAGTAGGTACTGCTTCCCCACTTAGAAGAACCCAACTTACAAAATAAAAATAAAAACCTAAGCACGTTTAGAGATGAGAGGAGCAATGGGGGGAAAAATAGCAGTATTTTATATCCAAGGGGAAAAAATGTGCTTAGCCTGGGAACTTGGAATAGTCTGTGAATTTGGTTTGAGCTCAAAGGGGGACCGTCTGGCAAAACCTGTTCCACATCATCTTTCCTGCTGCTCATCTCCTAAACTCCACCTGTCAGGAGTGCAGAGTGGTGGGAAATTCTCTGTTGGCTGGTCTCGTGAAGAAGTGAATGTAGGTCATCTTCTGGGACTCCATCCCCTTAGGTCTGGTAAAGGTTTAGGTAATTACTTTAGGCCTGCTGCTGCCAGTAGTATTGCACCTTTTCAACAACAGCTAACTTCTGCCATTTCTCCTTGGACACTTCTCTGCAGGACCTCATTTTGTGAGTTCTGAGCCTTACCTATTGATGCAAAGCTTAACCTGAGGAACATGGTTTTCAGTGGAAGAAAACCAGTATTGTGTAGGAGTATCAAGTAAAGTGTTGACCTCTGCATATTGGACGCTCTTTTCTCTTCTAACCAGCTTAACTGGCCAGTTTTCTGTTTCAGTCATTTTGAGGACTCATAATTAGTCATCAAATAGTTTGCAAATGAATATCTTTCTAACCTGCCAGGTATTTACCTAGAGTACCAGATGGACAGAAGCACCGGGGCCTCTGGAAAGCTCTTTATTTCCTAGTTTAGCTGCTATGTAGTAGGCAAAACTTGTCTATCTATTTCTGAAAAAATGTATGCCCTGGAACATCCAGAACATCCACTTTCTGTCAAATAGCAACATAACCAATTGTGTGTGTTGTGGCCCCAAGAGACATCTGCTGCTCCCAAGCATTTTTTGTTCCTTCCAAATTTTCTTTAAATACAGTTTGTTTTGAATTCTTCCCTAGGTACTTTCAGAGATACTCCTTATGTAATGGAAGATTATTTTTTTCTGATTCTCTCAGTCACTTCAATCAATATGATTGTCAGCTGCTACTTAAAAAATGGACTTGGACATAATTATATTTTCATCTGCAATCTGCTGGGCTTGTTTCTAATTTGTTTTACTGCTTTCTCATCTGCTTTTATTCATTACATGAAATTTAAATACCCTGTTTAGCCTGAGTATGACGTTCATTTGACTGCTTTTACAACTACAAAGGAAATAAGTTTAATGCTAACCTTTAATGTGATCTGTGAATATGATGAACTATTCTGTGAATTGTCTGAACTTTCTATATGATGTTTCTACGTTGCCAAACTTGTCATTAATTAGCAATGTAGTGGTGCATTTACAGTTTTAGGGCAAGGTCTCGAATTTCTGAGGTTTTGTGGATGTTGAAGTAGTTTTGGTCTCGCAGCACTGATTTTTGTGCCCTAGGTTCTTTTTTCAACTAATATCAAACAGGACAGGACTCCAGCTTGGAGTTTCAGTCCCACTATTTAGTGATACTGCTAAACTTAAGTTTCAAGCACTGTAATTTATTTTTTTTTTTCCTTGAAGAGCCAGAGGCATTAGACATTTATCACTTACTTTGCAGTACCTTGTCCTTCCAGCGCTCACTGGGCACTCTGGAACATGAGTCAGGGTAATGAACTGCAGCAAGAGCATCTGTGACTCAGTAGACAACTTGCTTTAATAAATGTTTATTGATTTAAATTACAGATTATACGCGTGCATGAGATACTGAAATAAATTAAATCAGAGCTGGTAATGCATCTGTCTACACTTGACTATATGTCTAAAATAATTATGGCAATATTTGAAGCAAGGCAATAGGGTTAACAGGTTGAGGGAGCAGCTGGTGGGTTGCTGGGTTTCTTTCTGGAGATGCTAATCAGCTGCAGCCACCCTAAGAGGAGGTTTCTGAATATAGCCCTGAAGAGTGAAGACAGCTTTTCAAGCGCCTAGTTTCTGTACATTTTCAAGTCTCTTTGCCTTGTGGGAAAGTACTACAGGCCACAGCTGCTGCAAGTAGAAGTAAAGGCACTTACTCTGTGACCCAGCAGTGTTTAGCTTTATACCTCTTTGCTTTGTGACATATTTCCATGGCCATATTGTATGAGAAATTAATTTTTCTATTCTTCAATAGGCTGTTGACTCTCATCAACTATTACAGGTGCACTGCATGTAGCTATCATAACCATTTTCTTATACATTTTGCACACAATTACAATTTTCCTTATTGCTGTTCTTGACCTTTATTCTTTCTCTCTCTCCAGGCACATCTGAAAGCTTTGCTTTTTAAATCACTGCCTTTCAGCGATGATTTCTGGATGTTATTGCAAATAATTGTACTTCCGTGTGACTACTTTAACCCTTTGAAGTAATACAGAAATAACTCAGATGCAGTTTACCTGTGTGATTTACAGTCTCAGATCATTTGTTTTGGAAGTTCTTTTCCTAAGCTAAATTGTATTTATTGCAGAGCGGTGTGCGTAAATAGGAGTATTATTTTATATTAATTTTACAAAGTGTCCAGAATGATCTAATTCTGCTGACCATCATATTCTAATTTTGCTGACCATCATATTCTTCTGTATAACACAGTGCATCATGTTTATGGTTGTGCTAACAAATGGAAACAAGTTTGTAGTTCCACCTCTGTGATACTTTTCAACACTAGCTTGGCCCCAGAGTTCACTTAAACAATCTTTAGGATCCAGTTTTTTTTGGTGATGG
Organism: Pterocles gutturalis; assembly: GCF_000699245.1. NCBI lineage: Eukaryota > Metazoa > Chordata > Aves > Pterocliformes > Pteroclidae > Pterocles > Pterocles gutturalis. The sequence continues at coordinate 48,180 of NW_010127299.1, read as the reverse complement.
TTAGTAGATTTCTGCTTATTTAGCTTCAAGGACCTTGTACGGATCTTGCACAGTTAAAGCCATAAGCAACTGTTTCTGCCTGGATAGTTTCTATCAGTTTTTCTCCTACATGGGAATTAATCCTGTGATTCTCTAGTCTCAAGGTATTTGCTAAAAGAAAAGAAGGATTTCAGGATGCCAAATGACAAATGAAGTGATGCACATTATAAGCAGTTTTCTTAGCTTCTTACTGTTACTACCTGTGTTTAGATGAGTTCTGCTTGGTTCTTTTTGAGGGGTTCAGAGATTTGATCTGCACATAAAGAACTCAAATGCCATAGCAAGGTGAGATACAAGATGAACACCAGTCAGCAGCGTTTCCTCTTAATTGTCTTCAGAGTTAAAGTAGGCAGGTTGATCAGAGAAATGTAACTGTACCCAGTCACACACTTGCATAGTTTATACAGCCCGCTCAGGGCTGGGGGTGTTGCTACCAGCCACCTCAAAGTGGCATGGGTACACTGCAGGGTGTTTGCCCAAGGGTGAAGATGAGGCAAATTCAGAGTGCTTTGTGCTACTTGAGCTGCCCAAATGGGCTTGATTGTGATTCTAATTTTTCTCATTGAATATGACCAAAAACCAGCAGGCATAGTGGGTAAGAGGCTGTGGTGAGACACTTGATTAGGTTCTGTCTAATCAAGTTTCTCATTTCCTCACCTGTGTTGTCCCAGTGAGAGCACTGGTGAGCTTAGACAGTGAACGGGGCAAAAAGAGCTGGTCCAACTGAAAAGAAACCATGCCAACTCCCATCCTCACTCTTATTTTTGGAACATACGAAGTTTTGTGTTTTTCTAAAAAATGAAGCTGGATCAGTTCCACTGTCTGATTTAGTAGGCACTGGCACAGGCTGACAGTGGGGAAGCTGGAGCAGGTGGGCAAATGGTGTGACAGTGAGGAAAGGAGAAAGGGCAATGTCTGGCTTAAGCTGCTTGTTGGACTGTATTCTCAGTGTCTTTATAGTGTTGCTTAGTTGTCCTGCTGCTCCATCTGATTTGTCTTTTTACACATGTGAGAATCTCATTAAAGCCTCAGAATTATTTTACATTTGTGTTTACTTAAATTTGTTTTGTCTTCTTGTCTTGAACTGTCTGCAGTCGAAAGAGGTTTCTCCTGAATCCTCATAAATATTTTGCTCACTTGGTATTTTGGATGTAAATCTCTTGCTTGTAGCTACATCTTCTTAACTTACTTGAATGGTTTTATTCCATTTAGTATATCAAGATGAATATTGTGTTAGCAAAAAGGAGAGCTTAATGCTCCCTATTTAGTCAGAGAACTATGATATCTTTTACTAATTATTCTGTCTGCTGAGTTTTGGAAATGTCAGCTGACTGCCGTGAGTCTTGTGTACCATTCATAGTAGTAAATACTAATAGCACTGACTTCAGAAGGGTGTTGCATGGCTAAATTAATGTTTGGAAATTATTCTGAAACTAAGATGCCAGATAGTCTGGTGCAATGATGAATGTTGCTAGTGTTAAGTATCATCCAACTTCTGTATTACATATTCATGTCCTTTAACAAGGGAAAGGAAGTAGAATGTAAAGCTCATTGATGTTTTTAAGTCCTTTATTAGAGCTAATGTCTTATTAATAGCCTGCAAAGCTTCTTTGCAAATACAAGGTTTAGTTCTTTTTCTGCTGCTTTTGAAATCTGAAGACTGTATAGAGGAGCTATTACTGCTTCATAAAAGTTTCCACGATGAGTTTGCAGATTTACTCATGTCTCTTCTTGGGGTAGTCCTAGAGATACTATTTCGTGAATATGTAGAGTATGTTTGCTGTCATTTTTTATGTTGTAGATTCATGGCAAATTCCTAGTTTACTCAGAAGGTGGCCTGCTGTGGAATACTCTCTATATAATACATGCTTGTTTCTTTGGCAACTCAGACTTCATTATTGATATGAAATAGAGCTGTAGTGAACTATTACTATGATTTAGAAGGGCTAAATGGCATTTGTGATTCCTTTTTTCTTCTTTACAATGTATACTGGATTTTCTTTTTTAACTTTTAAATTTTCTGACATCGGATTTATTTCTACTATTCATGATTTTGCTGCCACACCACAAATAATTTTCTGTTGAGTCAGCTTCCTCTCTCTTTCTGTATAAATACCTATGCTATGTCCTGTTTACTCAGAGATCTTTAGAACTCTGCACAGTTTTGACAATTTACCATCTTTCTTACATTGTTGCTTCTCTTCAGTTCTCATGGTCACATTATGCTGATCTATATTTTTGTTCCTTTCTCACTGTAATTTTCTCTCTGAAGATTGCAGTTGGAAATGGAATTACCAGGAAAAGGTGTTTTTAGTTTGAAATTAGCTCTAGTCGAGGAAAACAATGAAACAATCTTGTAGCTGAGATAAAGCAGGATTTAGAAGAACCTATGTATTACTGCAGGAAATTTGGTAGTAGTTTAAGTGGCAGAGATGTCTGCATGAAATAAGAAATACTTCAAAGTAGCTTTAGCTGAGTGGAGTGGGCAGATGTATAGTCAATAAACTTGGAAGGGAAAACAAACAGAAATTTTCACAGTGTACAAACCATTCATGCAACTGAATTGACAATGTAAACCGTGTACAGTTGTTATTGAAAGATACCAGTGGTCATGAAAATAAAATTGTTCTCAAATTTATTCTATAAACTGCTGTAGAGAAGACCAAATATGCTACAAAATGATAAAAATAAATGAGGATGTTATGCAAATCGCATTTTAAACAAACATAGAAGGTGTTATGTAATTTTAACATTAAAACATAGTGAAAAAAGAATCTGGAGTTCTGCTACAATGGTTATTTGCTTTCATGCTTATTTGGCACACTTTTTACTAGATAGATTCCTAAAAATGAATTCCATGAAAAGTGCTGAAAATAAAGTAGTGAAATATTGAGAAAGTACCAAAAAGCAATTGTATCTTGAGTATGTGGGAAAATTAAAGAAAGAAGATATTGTTCATAAAGGCATCAAGAAGAGATCAATACTTAAAGAATCTTATAGATTGAATACTGAAGTCTTCTAACATCGTTCAAATACAACATAACGTGATTTCCAGCAGAAAAGACTGAAGACTAAATGTTATTATACATTTTTGTAACAGAAATTGCTTCATAAATCAGACTACTTGGGTTACCAATCTGTAAGTAAGAGTGGAATGAAAATTTCTACAGGCACTATATTTTAATAAGCAAATGAAAAACAGCATAGAAATGGGGAAAAAAAAATGTTAGCTTGTTGGATGTAGACAGTAAAAAAACCCCCCACACAACAATATTGTTTTTGACTGCAGAATTTGGATGTCTGATATGATGCTGCACACATAAACAAAACTCAAGTTGTGGGCAGTTAGCTTCCATTTCCCTTCCATGTGAAAGTGTAATTCTACTGGGTGATTCCCTGTGATGTTGCTGCCAGCATTTGTGGGCATGATTACGGTGGGGTGTTTGAAAGGAGATGCTTCTTGCCAGCTCTGAATCTCATGCTATCCCTTCTCAGTGTGAAAAGGGAAGGCTGAGATCATACATACCTGACTCACACAGGTAAGCAGGCTTCCACATTGCAAAGTGACTCCAGAAATGAGATTTATGGTTTCTATAACCTGCTTGCCTGCCTCCTCAGCAGTCTGCTGGGATAAGAACAAAGGACTAGAAATTTGTGTTGAATGCAGTCCTCTGCTGTCACGGGTAAATGCATCAGTTAATTCCTTTCATTGATATTTTTTAAACTTTTCTCTTGCTGTCAGACTGTTTCACTCCTGTTATAACATTGTTCCTTCAAGAAAGTCTAAACTGTCTTGGATGCCGTCATAGGATGTGATGTTCAGGATGCACCAATGTATGCACTGTGTGCTGTTCAGAAATCAGAGGGGAAGTTTGGCTCATGGACTTCTGCACCGGAACCTCAAGTGCAAGACAAAATCAGTCAGGAGGTCTAAGCTGCTGTAAATAATGTAAATGCTCAATGTAGCTACGATAATACTCTTTTTTTTTTTTTTTTTCAGTTGCAAAGATTCACTCCTTCATTTTGAGACATGTTTTTCATTTCACCATTAAGGGCTCTCTTCTGTATTCCATTTCTCATTTTCCCCTGTATTAGTTATTCATAACCTTTATATTTCTATGATTAGCACAGGCCACAATATTGTCTTTCTTTTTATCTTGCTCATTTTTAGTCCAATGGTGAAATCCACACTGACAAGACTGCAGCAAGTTCTTCATCCTATAGTAGGTTATATAGCCCGTAATGTAGACATTACTTTTTTACAAATCACTTATTCAGTCTTTTCCTGTATAGCGCTTATAGATGCCAGATCATTTAGACCTTTGATTTATACACATCTTCTGAAACCAGTCATACTTTTCAAATAATCCAAATTCTTTATAAGGTTATTTTTTTTCCTTTTCTATTGGAGTAACTTAATTTTTTTTTCTGTTCTTATTATCCTTTCAGTTTTGTCTTTACTTCTGTGTTTCAGTTTCACTTTTCCCCATCCATTAACTGTTAGTAGAATTCATGAGTTAGTTTAAACAAGATGATTTTTGCCACTTTCTCCTCTTTCACATTCATCATCACTCACATTTGTAGAGCAAAATTGACTTCAAGACTCAAGCATAAGTATATATTATATCAAAAGCAAAACAACTGGCTGGTATTAAATTTCCAAGGTAGCTTCTATGAAATGATATGGTAAAATATGAAACCTGCACATAAAAAATACTGTATATAGGAATGTCACAATAAAAGTTCTGAGAAGCTTCATAATATCAAATGAGATGAAAGTGGTGAGAATCGTTAGAGTGACGATAAAGAACATTAGGACTAGTAAAAAAGATTTAGTTACTTTAACACCAATATGCTTGCTGCTGTGCCCTCCAAGAGAATCAGTTGGTTCAATGTTTCCCTGGAGCAGACATTGCTTGCCGCAAGGTCTGACAGCCTCTGATGAGAATATCTGGCTCACCAGAAGGTTTTGTTATGAGCTTAGCTTAATTCATGTCCACAATAAACTGTGGGAATGAGTGTACCTGTGTAGCTTTCTCCCAAGTTCACAGGTGTTTTACAAATGTTCTCCTCTCATCCCCATAGAGTCAGGAAAGAGAAGTCTAGGTTTGTCTTTTCCTCAGATATAGACTTGCACTACTTGTAGGAACTTCTCATGCTATTGTTCTTGGAACTTGATATCAAGGCAGTATGTCAAAAAGTAGTCAATTTTCATACACGTAATCAATCCTTTTAGAACAGAACTGTTCCATAGAAAAGTAAAAGTATTTAGAGATGGTTTTCAACCCAAGGAAAACCTCTGTGTGGATGTCTTTTCCAAAGGCACCTGTGGACTCTTGCAAATTCCCAGCTTTTGGTGAAAGTGATGGGGAAAGGCAGAAATTGTGGGAAATAGGTAAAGAAAATAATCTGGAATGGGTCAAAAGTAGGGAGGTATTGTGGATCCTGTTATATTGCTGGTACTTGCTTTGATGAGCACTGCTGTTGGGTCAGTTTGCTTTTGGAGGCTGTTTTCTTGTCTGTGGAAAAGATACTGGTATGTAGGTGAAAACACCAGACAGTAAACTGTTGATGCCCCTGTCCTGCCTAATCATTCTAATTCATGCTTGCTAAATTCTTATCTGCCCCAAAATGAGGAGTCTACTGAGTCTGAACTGGAGGAGAGGGGAGTGTCACTGAGCAGCCGAACCTCTTCTTCAGTGAGAGGAGAGTCATTTACATTAATGTACCTTCTCCTTGGCTGGAGCGAATTTACTTGCACCTAATTTATCTGAAAATCTCCTCTGGCAAAACTTAGGGAA